>NC_081382.1:20212366-20214866 GCF_030684315.1 Stegostoma tigrinum
GAGGGAGAGGGAGGGGGGAGGGGGGAGAGGGTGGAGGCGGGCAGAGAGAGAGGGAGAGAGAGAGAGGGAGAGAGGGGGAGAGGGGGGGAGAGGGAGAGAGGGGGAGAGGGAGGGATGGGAGGGAGGGATGGGAGGGAGGGAGAGAGAGACAGCGCTGCGCGCGAGAGAGAGAGTGAGAAAGAGAGAGCGAGAGAGAGAGCGTGAGTGGGGGGGAGGGGGAGGGGGGAGGGGGGAGAGGGTGGAGGCGGGCAGAGAGAGAGGGAGAGAGAGAGAGGGAGAGAGGGGGAGAGAGGGGGAGAGGGGGAGAGGGGGAGAGGGAGGGATGGAAGGGAGGGGGAGAGAGACAGCGCGCGCGAGAGAGAGAGAGTGAGAAAGAGAGAGCGAGAGAGAGAGCGGTGAGTGGGGGGGAGGGTGGAGAGGGGCGGGGGGAGGGTGGAGAGGGGCAGGGGGAGGGGAGTTGGGGAGAGGGGGGAGTGGAGGGGGGAGGGAAGGCAGGGAGAGAGCGAGCGCGAGAGCGAGAGAGGGAGAGGCGGGGAGGGAGAGGGAGACAGCGTGAGAGAGAGCGCGAGAGAGGGAGAGATGGAGAAATGGAAAGAGGGAGAGAAAGTGGGAGAGAGGGGGAGAGGGAGTGCGAGAGAGAGCGCGAGGGAGACCCAGAACGAGAGCGAGCGCGCACGCGCGCGAGAGAGAGAGCGAGCAAGAGAGAGCGCGTGAGAGAGAGTGTGAGAGAGAGAGAGCGAGCGAGCAAGAGAGCGAGCGTGAAGAGAGAGCGCTATGGAGAGAGAGCCAGAGAGAGCGAGCCAGAGAGAGCGAGCCAGAGAGAGCGAGAGAGAGAGAGCGAGGAGAGAGAGAGCGAGCCAGAGAGAGAGAGCGAGAGAGAGCGAGAGAGCGAGAGGAGCGCAAGAGAGAGCGCGCGAGAGCGAGCGCGCGAGAGCGAGCGCGAGAGAGCGAGCGCGAGAGAGCGAGCGCGAGAGAGCGAGCGCGAGAGAGAGAGCGCGAGAGAGAGAGCGCGAGAGAGAGAGCGCGAGAGAGAGAGGCGCGAGAGAGAGAGAGCGCGAGAGAGAGAGAGAGCGCGAGAGAGAGAGAGAGAGCGCGAGGAGAGAGAGAGAGCGCGAGAGGGAGATCGCGAGAGAGAGCGTGAGAAAAAGAGCGTGAGAGAGAGCGCGAGAGAAAGAGCGCGAGAGAAAGAGCGCGAGAGAAAGAGAGAGCACGTGAGAGAGAGAGCGAGAGAGAGAGTGCGAGAGGGAGCGAGCGCTAGAGAGCGAGAGAGCGCGAGAGAAAGCGCGAGAGAGAGTGCGAGAGAGAGCGTGCGAGAGAGCGTGCGAGAGAGAGCGCGAGAGAAAGAGAGAGAGAGAGCGAAGAGAGAGCGCGAGAGAGAGAGAGCGAGAGAGAGAGTGCGAGAGAGAGAGCGAGAGAGAGAGAGAGCGAGAGCGAGAGAGAGCGAGAGAGCGAGAGAGCGAGCGCGAAAGAGAGAGCGAGAGAGCAAGAGAGCGCGAGAAAGAGAGAGAGAGCGTGCGCGAGAGAGAGAGAGAGCGCGAGAGAGAGAGCGCGAGAGAGAGAGCGCGAGAGAGAGAGCGCGAGAGAGAACGCGCGAGAGAGAACGCGCGAGAGAGAGAGCGCGAGAGAGAGAGCGCGAGAGAGAACGCGCGAGAGAGAACGCGCGAGAGAGAACGCGCGAGAGAGAACGCGCGAGAGAGAACGCGCGAGAGAGAGAGCGCGAGAGAGAGAGCGCGAGAGAGAGAGCGCGAGAGAGCGCGAGAGAAAGAGGGAGCGAGAGAGAGAGCGTAAGAGAGAGAGCGCGAGAGAGAGCGTGAGAGAAAGAGAGAGCGAGAGAGAGAGCGCTAGAGGGAGCGCGAGAGGGAGCGAGCGCGAGAGTGAGCGTGAGAGAGAGAGTGAGAGAGCGAGAGACAGCGCGAGAGCGAGAGACAGTGTGAGAGCGAGAGACAGCGCGAGAGCGAGACAGAGCGCGAAAGAGAGAGAGCGAGAGAGAGAGCACGAGAGAGAGAGCGCGCGAGAGAGAGCGCGAGAGAGCGCGAGAGAGAGAGAGAGCGAGAGCGAGAGAGAGAGAGAGCGAGAGAGAGAGTGCGAGAGGGAGCGAGAGCGAGAGTGAGAGGGAGCGAGCGCGAGAGCGAGAGCGAGCGTGAAAGAGAGCGAGAGCGAGCGCGAAAGAGAGAGAGAGCGAGCGCGAAAGAGAGAGAGAGCGAGCGCGAAAGAGAGAGAGAGCGCGAAAGAGAGAGAGAGCGAGAGAGCGAGCGCGAGAGAGAGCGAGAGAGCGAGAGAGCGAGAGAGCGAGCGCGAAAGAGAGAGAGAGTGCGCGAAAGAGAGAGAGAGAGAGCGAGAGAGAGAGAGCGCGCGAGAGAGAGAGCGCGCGAGAGGGAGAGAGAGCGCGAGAGAGAGCATGCGAGAGAGAGCGAAGAGAGAGCACGAGAGGGAGCGCGAGAGGGAGCGCGAGAGGGAGCGCGAGAGGGAGCGCGAGAGGGAGCGAGAGAGGGAGCGAGAG
>NC_081382.1:23057366-23179866 GCF_030684315.1 Stegostoma tigrinum
CCTCTCAGTGGGGTTTGAAATCACTGGATTTGAGGAGTCTGTGTTGTGGTGAGATTTATTGCGTGGCAATTTGAAGATGGCTTTGAACATTGCTGTGATTTTCTAGAAGTGGAAGATATAGCAGTGGTTTATTTAAAGTCTTTGTCGAAAGCTAAATTGAGGGCATTAGCAGATGTATTTTGAAGGTTAAAGTAAAAGCAGGATCTGGTGACGATGAGATATCATGAGTGATTATCCAACGTTTGGAATTAGAAGGAAGGAAACCCGAAATTAGGGTTTCATAGCTGGAATTAGCAAGAGTGAGTTAGAAATGAAAATAATGAGATATTAGCAAGTTCAATTGATGGAGCAGAACAAATATCAACTTTTGCAATATGAGATAGTCTATATCAATACAAAGTCACAAGGATTGGAATGCAACAATATGCTGCGACATTTCAATAATTAACTGATGAAGTCTTCAATGATTTATGTAACTGTGGTAATTACAGCAATGATTTGGTGGTTTATTTAGTGAAACCTGGGAAATGCATCACTTGACTGATCGGCTGTTAAAAGCTTTCAATCTGGCCGAATGAATTTTCCAAGGCAAAAGTAACTTATGTTGGCCACACTAAGGGAGAAGGCAAAGTTTCATCTATAGAAGTTAAATTAAAGGCTACCTTAGCTTTTCCAATGCTTGGGAGAAAACTTTGTGCTGTGTTGGTGTGAATGGATTTTTCTTTCCCATTGGATGAAGAGTTTATTGCCTGCTGACCAAAGACACAGTTACAGGGCAAAGGAAGTGGGGAATTCAGCTAATTGCAGTTTGAGGATGGTTGGGTTTGGGAGAGGGGTGAGGCCTTCGTGTTATTTGAATAGATGGATATGAAATTTTTAAAAAGTAAAAAGCAATTGATTGAGAATCAGTTTAGGGAGGCAAGCAAAGTGAAGGTGGATGAATTGAGTTTGCTGCAGGATATTTAGATGAATAAGATTTTAAATTAACTTAAGTTTTTGTGAAATATTTTATTCATGTCCAGGGACAGAAATGAATAACAGTTTTTCAGCTGCAGACTAACTGAGGCAGGTGCAGAATAGTGTGTTGTTCTCATAATGAAATATGAAGCCATTGCGAAAGGGAGGATATGCGCTTGTCATGGTCAGTACTCGCATGAAGATATTACAAACATTAAACTATAAATCATTACACTCTCCTGTGGTCATTTATTTTTTGCGTGTGCATGTGCACTATATGGGGATGAGAATGTGGATGTTCCTAGCTGATAGGATAGATTAGATATACTCTCTGTAAACTTGTAGAGGCATTGATATTTTTTGTTGCTGAGAAATAATTTTAAAATCTAGAGGCATTGTAATGAGTGAGTGGATTGATCATCAAAAAGGTGGCATTAAATATTGGGAGTCTTGGAGACTGTAGTCATGATCAAGTACATTTGTGTGTGTGAAGTGGTTTGAGAAGTTTTCAGGCAGTGCAGAAATTGAAAATGGTGATATTTCTGGCCAAAGCAGAGCTAGAAATTTATGAAACTCTCAATTTGCTTGCCTGTGCTAAACTAACACATTGTGTAAGTTTGAGCTGCCCTGCAATCCCAACCCATTGGAGATACTGGTTGGAGACAACTGATCAGTTACCCAATGAGGATGTTGGAATTTATTGTAGCTTTGATAAAGTTGGTCATTCATTGCAATTTTGTATAATTTCAAGAGAGCATCACAGAACAGATTTGTATGTGGCTTTAAAAAGTCAAGGTCATTTATAGTTAGTTGTTGACATTGTCAAAACTAACCTTTGATGTAGCTTGCTAAATACCATTGTCTATGGATCTGGTTCATCATAACTTGAAAGAAGTCAGTGTTAATGACCATTGGATGTCTTCTGAAGTAAGTAAGCTGAAGGCCCCCTTGAAGGCAGTTGCAAAGTCCTGTTGCTGGTGCTTGTTGCCATTGCATTTGAAAAAGAGCAATTCTTTTCCCTAAGTACTTTTGCCAAAGTGTGATCCAAGAAGTTACATTGAGAAAATGCTGGCAGGGGGAAATGGCAGTCACTGCAAACTGCTGTTGAAAATTAGCTGGTTGCGGGACCAGCTGAGATGCATATCCAGTAGAAATTCACAGTTGTCTGTAGTCCATGTAACCATTAGCTGAATTCCTAGTGGATATGGCGGCTGACACAGGCATTATTTAACATGATTCCTGAACTGTTCTACCATGAAAAGTCGAGTCAGCAACAGTTGGAGAAATCTTGTATAGGATTACCTTATGGTTGAGGGAAAATCAACAAAGTAGGAGAAGGCCGATGATTCCTGTCACCTGCGAAAATCAAAGGGCAAATTTACCACTATTGTATTTAGAAGTCAAAAGTCAGCTTTGGCTGGAAGGATCTGGATTAAAACCCTTCAGTTTAATCTGAAATGATTTTTTTTTCCCAAAGAAATTAAATTTAAAACATGAAGATTCCATAATCCTCAAGTGTTCATTGTGAGTAGCCACCTGATTTTCAAAGACATAAGGCCGATGTATATTTTTAGAGGAGTGGCAGGCCTTGTTGAGAGTCCTATTGTTCTAAAATAGAACACGAGCTGAAAAGACTGGCGAAAGAGAACATTGTTATGAAAGTAGAGCAGTAATTAAACTACTCCCACAGTGGTTGTACCGATTGTGTGCAGATTATGAAGTAACTGTAAATCAGGTAGTAGAGTGTAATTCACCCAGTAATTTTCAAAGGTCAGGGAGCTGTTCATGGTTGTCAGGAGGCCAGACTTTTGCAAAGAGATTCTGACGGGCAACTGCTGTTTGAATTAGATGATCTAAATTTGGCTACTAGTATCCAAATAGATCTACTGTATTTCATTTTCATAGTCTGCCGTTTAGTGTTTCATCAGTCCCCAGAATTTTGAATGGTAATAAACTAAATTGTGCGTGGAATTTGCATGACATCCTTATTTTAGCTTCATGTAGACAGTCCCCAGATGACAAGCAGTGGATGTGCTTTAGTGTGTGGGAAAACATAGAGTTCAGGTTAAAGTAGTCAAATGTGAAATGGTTTGAAATTCTTTCAAGTATTTGAGTCGCAGGTAGACAAAGGAAGTTTACACCGTGTCGGAATAAGGCTCAAGCAATTAAATAAAAGAGAGTTACGCCCTCTGAATATCTCAAGATTTAATTTTTCTAGGTCTTGTCAGTTGTTATGGCCAATTCATAGTGAATTTGGCAAGTGTATTGCAGCCATTGAACAAACTCTTCAAGGTGGATATTCCATGTTTTGAGACAAAGCATTCAAGTTATGTAAAAATAACCTATATGATGGTTTGTAGTACATAATGAGTCCAGAAAAATGGTGCTGACATGTGATTCCTCTTCATATGGAGTAGAAATGGTAAGTTTGATTGCTTATGGGTTCCCAGTGGAAATTGTCTGATGGTTTTACTTCTGTTCTGAAAAGTTTTTAGACTTCATGAAAATGAATGGGGTGAAACATATGAGAATGCCATTGTTTAAATCTCTGTCAAATGGAGCAGCAGGATACATGGTATGAGTTGTGTGATCTTGTGTTAGATAATGGTGAGGGGAGAGGGGTTCCATTTGATTCATGCTGGTGAGCCAACTTGTATTCAGTGTAAAGTGTGATTTTTGGAGTAAGAAGATAGCATTAATACTTGGATATTGGCAGAACAGCTTACTAGGGACCCTTTATCTTCAAGAATATATGACTGTTGCAACTGGATGGCCAACAAGAATACCAGCTTTAGAAATTGGACTATTTGTTTTTATCGGCAAGATTGAGTTGTCAGGCGATTAAGAGTTGTGTTCTCTGGAGAGGCAGAAATGTAAATCCGGAAAGGTACAAACCACAGTTATGTGATCTTTAACAGTTAGGGATGATTATACCAATGTCTTGTGAGAAGCTATGGTGTCTATGGTTAGTAAGCAACATACAAGACACAGTGAAAAGATGTAGAGTATATCTGTGGGGAAAAAAGGCATTACGAATACCTTTGCGACCATGGAGTTAACTGGCTGGAATATACCTAAGCTGTACATTGATTTGGAGCAATTTGAAGGGAAACAATTATTCATTGCGATAGCAATTTGAGGAGATAGGTGTTTATATAACAAATTAAATAACTAACAAAATTTGATTTGTATTGTTTACAAGCGTAAAACACTGGAACAAGGAGCAGGAGTAGACCATCCAGTTGAGCCAGCTGTGATCTTCAAAAAATCATGGTTGATCTGATTGTAATCTCAAATCTACTTTCCTACTTTCCCCCAATAACAAGAATCTCTCCAATTCTGCTTTAAAAATATTCAAAGATTCTGTTTCTATCATCTTTTCAGAAAGAAAGTTCCAAAGACTCTCAATGAGTCTGAAGAATTTTGTCTCATCTCTGCATAAATGTGAGACCTTGATTTTTAAACAGTGACCCCCAGTTCTTCATTCTCCCATAAGGATACTATGGTTACTTTGCCCCAATTAAACAGATGGCCTTCACTGTCTGAATGTACAGATATTAAGGAGAGTTGTATGTGTACATTCAGACAGTGAAGGCCATCTGTTGAACTGGGGCAAAGTAACCATAGCCCAAGCCAAAGATAGACACGTACGGGAATTTCCACTGTGAGCTCACATGCAATCAAACTTATTTCAATTATGCAGTACACTGCTGAGAACATACCTGGGGATTGTGTAGTGTATTGAAAAAAGGATATAAATGCTTAAGGTCACTTCCTGTGTACTGAAACTGAGTCAGGAACAGAGGTATATCCATAGGGATAGGAAACTGTTGGCTGGTAGATTGTGGACGTGGTGTAACATATTCATTAAGGAAGGTGGAATGAAGTAGCACCTAGTAGCCAGTTGTATATGTGTGCATATATGTTTTATATATGTGAAATAAACCAGTTTGATCTGTCATTGACTTTCCAAGTGCAGTGCACTGTTTCAGTCTATCCTGCAAAGATATCAGGCTGTATTTATAAATGGCCACGCTACTTTAAGATTGATGGGAACACATGCGACTTTCACAATATCCACTCCGGACAGACCTGAAAACCAAGTAAATGCTTTGAGATATGGATAATCACACCCACTTGTTCATTTAAAGTTAAACTGTCAAGAGAGTAAGTATCACATGTTGGTCAATATGCCTTTCTCCTTTCCCCTGGGCCTTAGAGACTTTGAAATTCATTGCATTTTCCTGGGAGCATTCAAAAGGTGAATTGAATGTGTCACTCAATTAAGACAACCCTATTTGTCTGGTACAGCAGTGTTTTATGTACATTGCCCAAACTACTACCTTTTATTTTGCTAAGGCATTTTGGGCTTGTGATAGATCAAATTGTTAAGATGTCACTGTTTGTGACCTGCCTAAAGGTGGTCACAAACAGTGACATCATGAGGGGCACCATTGGCAAAACCATTGAATCAGCTGCAAACAGCTACATAGCCCTAGGCCAATTGAAATGGCCAAGGAAGCTGGCTGAGGTAAAGTTGGCCATTTTCAGCATTACTTTGGAACCTTTCAGACGCCTTCCAATGACATTGCTGACAGATGGTACGACAACCAGAAACAGGAAATGTATGAGCTTAAACAGGAGCTTTTTAAAGAATGGGCAAAGTGAAAGCTCCTTTCTGTAAAGGAACTTTAGCCTTGCAAATCCATCCTAGATTGTTATGAGCATTGAGAGAACTTGATGCAGACTACAATGATTTTGAGGGAAATTTATAACAGTATTGATTATATGCACAACAAATGCTCAAATCCTTGCAGAATTCTTGAGAATGCCATTTATTGTCTGAACATAAGTTTTTATGGAATGCTTACTAAATTATGCACACGTAACTTCAACTTTCGGAGTATTGGAAGTTTCATTACATCTCCCAATATAATTGTTTCATATTAATTATGAGATTGCAGCACTGCATTAAGAGTGAAGTTAAAGTCACTATAGTCCCAGAGGATCATAGGGCTGTTGTCTTATTTGAGAGAGATGAATGGTGATGCTTTGAGTGTCACCTCTCCTTACGCAAGGGAAGATTTTGGGAAGGAGCATCCTTCGTGGCAACCTCAGCCGGTGTGAGAATTGAATCCTTGTTGTTGGTATCACTCTGCATCACAAAGCAGCCATCCGGTCAACTGAGGTCCATTCAAAAGTCTGATAACGAGGGAAGAAGCTGTTCTTTAATCTATTCATACATGTATTCAAACTTTTATATCATCTGCCCGATGAAAGAGAATGAAGGAGAGTATAACTGTGGTGGGAGGAGTCTTTGATTATGTTCGTTGCTTTCCCAAGGCAGCAAGAAGTATAGATGGAGTCAATGGATGGAAGGCTGGTTTGTGTGATGGATTGGGCTGTGTTCACAACTCTGTAGTCTCTTGCAGTCTTGGGAAGAGTAGTTACCATACCATGCCCTGATGCATCAGAGGTCTAAAAGGATGTTGTATGTGTGAGGCAATCACACTTTCCACTGGTATGAAAGATGAAGTTGATTTATCATTGGTTAGTATATTTGCAGTAGACTAAACAACAACCAGTGCTCACTTCTTCTGTCTCTGGAATTTGATAAATTGTTGCAGCTCTGCCAAAAGAATGATTGGGAGAGAGCCTTGGCAGTATGTGTTGATCAACTTTTCCTCTAATGTTGCAAATAAGCTCAAAATATTCAGCAGTGGGCCACTCTTAGTTACCGGGTTCCAGCTGTTCCAGTTCTTATGTTTTGTCAGTGATTTTTCATTTGTGGTTAGTTTCAAAGAATTGAACTGCTTTTGTTTTTGCATTAATATTTGCTGAATGCAAGTGGTTGGGTTATTGAAGACAAGGATAGATAGTAGGCATGTGTTATTTAGCCTATGGCTTTCAAATCTTCTGTAGAAGTATGCTTAACTTTACCGCTTTAAATGTTATGAAACTATGGTGTCTACATCCTTTTCACAAGTGTGACTTTGGGTATTGTGGCATAAATGGATGACTGGGTCTGCTTTGTCTTTTCCCATGCCGTTCCCTTACATAACAAATAACAATGGGATAAATATCCTGTTTAGTGATACTTCCGATACTTTTGTGCTCCTGAGATGCTGCTGGGCCTGCTGTGTTCATCCAGCCTCACATTTTATTATCTTGGATTCTCCAGCACCTGCAGTTCCCATTATCTCTGATACAATTTTAACCTCACTGCAAAGCCCCTTCCAGGGATGCCTAACCTGAAGAAGTTACCCTCCTCCCTCCGGACCAACCTCAGGGAATCTCTCTCCCATTGCAACTCTCTTGTAATCTCTTCGGCCTTGAAACTGCTCGACCATGTCCCTCCATCTTCGGTCCGCCTCCCCCTCTCTCCCTATTTATTCCAGAACCCTCACCCCATCCCCCTCTCTGAAGGGTCTAGGCCCGAAACGTCAGCTTTTGTGCTCCTGAGATGCTGCTGGGCCTGCTGTGTTCATCCAGCCTCACATTTTATTATCTTCAAATAACTCTACTGACTTGATCTTTGTTTAAAAGAAAACTACTGTCTTTTGGCAGGATGGGTTGAAGTTGGTTTAGTCTGCTGCAATTCATTCACTTATCTGTTTGTGGTGGTTTGTCCTTTTTTTTGTTAAACCAGTTATTTGGAATTGATTCCACTTTGCTTGCAATGACACTGACCAACATAAAAATGAAAATGTAATCATGCTGCAAGACCATTTACAATTTTGGCCCAAGATCATGTCAGTCGATGTCAGCTCATCTCTGTTTGGAGCTTAGTTCCCATAATGGGCATGCTTTGCTTTGTACAGTACCTTAAATTTGTAGATAGTTGTTTACATCAAGCAGGGCAGTTTTTTTCACATTTGCTAGATTATGACTTACTATTTTTGGAGTTGTGATTTCTTTGAGCATTTGTTACTTGAGAATAATGTTGAAGCATATTTGTAAGTTAAATTGGATTTTAAGTGTCTCAAGAAGCAAATACAGTAAACCTTTTATTATCCAGCACTTATGGAGTCTGCTGAATGATCAAATATTCTGGATCAAGAGGTCCACATAATCAATACAAAAACACACACACACTAATAGAAGTGTAATGCAGAGAGTATACACCACACTGTTATATTTTATTTACAGCATAAATCACTTTAAATATTTAAGGTAGAGTTGCACTGTTAGAAATTACTGGCAGGGAGCCTTCTCATCACACCATCAACTGACTACTTGGATATCATGATAGATGACGGTAGATCATGATATTTGAGGAGAAATTGACTCAAAATCGAATCAACTGTTGATATTTTGTGTGGCCATTTGATTGAGCAATGAGTATGTTTACATTGACGTAACTAAATTGAACAAACTATAATTGAATAGAACAATACAGTACACTGTTCGGTATTTGAGGTAAGCAATTGTGCTGGTTCATAAGGTGCCAGTTAAAACGAAGTTTGCTGTCTCATTTACTGATGTCACGGTATCATTTGATTGTGTGGCACCAAAGATACCTAGTAAAATTTATAGTCACAAGAATTTTCAGAAAAAGTATCCACTTGAGCCAAAGGTCGATGTTTGTTATTGTTGAAGGTCAATCACCTAGGCCCTAAGGCATCAATGCAGATGTTCCTCACGACTGTGACCTAGGCTCAACTGTGTTCACCGTTGATGTTCATTTCATTTTTATGTATCTTTTAGGTGTGCAGATTGTTGGCAAGGCTGACATTAATCACCCAAGCCTAGCATCCCTAATTCACTTTGTGAAGGTGGTGATGAGTCATTACTTGTGCCGCATGGACCTCAGCAGATGAAGCAAGTTCATGGTGCCGTTTAGGATGGAATTCTAGGAGTTTGACCCAGTGAAGTTAAAGGAATGGTAATTTAGTTTCAAGTCAGGATGTTGAGTCACTTGCAAGGGCAGTTGCAGGTGGTGCTGTTAATATGTCTGCTGACCTTGCTGTTCTTAATGGCAGAGGTTCTGAATTGGAAATTACTTTCAAGGGAGGTAGCTGCAGTGCATCTTGGAGTGTGTATACTGCTGCCGCAGCGCAAAGTGAAAATTAATATTTAAAGTATTAGATTAGATGCTGGGCTGTCAAGTGCAACGATTTGTCATAGATGATGTCACGCATCTTGATTGTTGTTGGAACTGCATTCAGCTAAGCGAGTAGAGAGACTTTTGAGAGTAAGGAGATGAGTTACTTGCTCCCAAATGTCCTGACTGACATCCCGTATTTGCAGCATTTATGTGGCCGGCTGCTACAGTGCATTTCTAGTCAATGGTTAACCCTGAGGATGTTGATGGTGGATTCAGTGCTAGTAATGCTGTTGGACATGAAGGGGAAATGTGGTCATTGTTTGACTCTTGAGTGGCATGCTTATTATTTTGCTGTTGTACAACAGTGACGTTTGAGATATTATGTTTGCACCTACAAGCAGTGAGACCACTTCGGTAACTGTGGAGTCGTGACTAATACTGAACATTATCAAAAGGTTAGAAATTTAAATATTTTGCAGGGGATTATACTGAAGCAGCTGATGATGTTTGGCATAGTCCATTATCCTGTGGAACTCTAGAACAGTATTTAGGGGCTGAGATGATTGGCCTCCATCAACTAAAATCTGCTGTTACCCTAACCAACGGGCAATATTTTCCCTCTGATTCCCATTGTGAAAAATTTCGCTAGCTCTCAACGATATAACACTCAAATATTGCCTTGATGGCAAGGACAATTCCTCTCATCTGAGTTTGCTTCTTTGCCCACGTGTGGATCAATGCTGTAAAGAGGCCTGGAGTTGATGCTGCATGGAGAGTCCAAACTGAGTAATGATATGCAGGTTATTGGTGAGTAAGTGCTGTTTGATTTTACCATCACTGATTCCTTCCATCACTTGGCAATAGACTTAGGGGCAATAATTAGCTGGATTTGTTTTGCCCTGCCCAGTGTGGTGGTAACGTTGCTGAACTAGTCATCCAGAACTTAAGGCTAATATACTGGAAAATCACCAGTGAGCTAATCAGTTCAAGAACAGTTAGAGACAGACAACAAATGCCAGCCTTGCTAGTGATGCCAACATAGGTTCATCGAGTCATACAGCACTGAAACTGACATTTCTGCCCAACCAATCCATGCAGACTGTAATCCCAAACTAAACCAGTTCCATTTGACTGCATTTTGCCCAGATCCCCCTCAACCTTTCCTATTCATATACCTCCAAATGTCTTTTGAATGTTGTAACTGTACCTGTATCCACCATTTCCTCTGGCAGTTTATTTCACAAATGGGCCACCCTTTGTGTGGGGAAAAACGTTGCCCCACGGATCCTTTTTAATCTTCTACCATGTGAAAAATATACCCCTAGTTTTGATCTCACCCACCCCAAGGACATCTTGCGTAAGATCAAAAATAGCTGCTTCCTTACAGAAGTGGTTTAACAACCTAACATTAAGCCAATAAAATCTATTTCCACAGTTGCTTACTGAAGTCAGTTATTCATAATTGAAAAATAACTCAATACCAGAGAGGTGTATGCCCACCTGAAGAGCCTGGACAGCATGAAAACTTGGCTGGCAAGAAAGGTGGCATTTGTAAATTGTCCCTGACATGACTTTTTTTTTACACAAAGTTGTTTGGGTCTAGAATGTATTGCCTGGGAGTGGTTAAATAGAGGCGTTTGAAGAGATTACTAGATAATAATTTGATGAGAAACAGCATGCAAGAGTTTGGTATAAAATAGCTGGAGAATGTCACTCAGTCATTTGGAGAACTGACACAGATACAGTGGATTGAAAAGCCACCTCCTGCACCATAGCACTTTTGTGATTATCTGTTATGGCAGTTGCTAGATTGACCGTTCATCCACCAAATTAAGTTATTCGTTCCTTCCAGTACTAATGCAACATGGCTGCATTGTGTGCCATTTATAAGGCTCACTGCAGTAAATTGCAAAGACTGATTTGACAGCACAATCTAAACCCATTGTACCCAGTGTGCCTTCCTCTACATTGGGGAAACCAAGTGGAAGCTTGGGGACCGCTTTGTAGAACACCTCCGCTCGGTTCGCAATAAACCACTGCACCTCCCAGTCGCGAACCATTTCAACTCCCCCTCCCGTTCTTTAGATGACATGTCCACCATGGGCCTCCTGCAGTGCCACAATGATGCCACCCGAAGGTTGCAGGAACAGCAACTCATATTCCGCTTGGGAACCCTGCAGCCCAATGGAATCAATATGGACTTCACCAGCTTCAAAATCTCCCCTTCCCCCACTGCATCCCAAAAACAGCCCAGTTTGTCCCCCCCCCCCCCACTGCACCACACAACCAGCCCAGCTCTTCCCCCTCCCCCCACTGCATCCCAAAACCAGTCCAGCCTGTCTCTGCCTCCCTAACCTGTTCTGCCTCTCACCCATCCCTTCCTCCCACCCCAAGCCGCATTTCCATTTCCTACCTACTAACTTCATCTCACCTCCTTGACCTGTCCGTCTTCCCTGGACTGACCTATCCCCTCCCTACCTCCCCACCTATACTCTCCTCTCCACCTATCTTCTTTTCTCTCCATCTTCGGTCCACCTCCCCCTCTCTCCCTATTTATTCCAAAACCCTCACCCCATCCCCCTCTCTGATGAAGGGCCTAGGCCTGAAACGTCAGCTTTTGTGCTCATGAGATGCTGCTGGGCCTGCTGTGTTCATCCAGCTTCACACTTTATTATCACAATCTAAACCTGTTCAGCTACCACCTGCAACTTCACCAGTCTTTGCTTTAATGATTGCCTTCTTGGCTCTTGGCCAAAATTCTGAAGCTTTGAACCTAAAAATGTTTCTCTTCAAGCTAATTACAACCATTTAAGAAGGTGAGTTGCCATCACCCAGTAAGTGACAATTTGGTGAATAAGCAATAAATGCTGGTGTTATTAATGTTAGCTGTTCTTTCCCTTCCCGCTCAATCTTAACTGTGGAACACACCTCCTTTACAACTGATAAAGGATTAAATATCCTAATTTTGATGCATTTTGCGGAAGGAAATTGGACCTAAAAGACCTGAATTGCTCATTTTTGTGCTTGACATCTTCTCTCCTGTACTCCTCCTTTTATGATGATCCTGTTAATCACTCATTGAAACAAAATCAAAATGAACAACTTTGTTATTAAACTATCTAGCTGGACATTACTGTAAGCTATGTGGATTCCAAAAACCTTGGTCTTCAGAGGTCATTTATAACCCCTGTATTTTAAAATGATTCAAATCATGATCTGTTGACCATCACTCGTACTTTTCAGTGGTAATTAAATGCACCTAAAATTGCTTCTGTAAAGCACACTGTTGATTTTTTTTTGAATTTTTCCACCAACAAGGGAGTGATGTTTGAGAACAAATCAATCTCACTTCAAATCTGAACTTGGTGCAGTAAGATATACAAGTCTAAAAACTGTTTCATTAGAATTTCAAGGTCATATGTTACTTAGAACATAGAACATTACAGCGCAGTACAGGCCCTTCGGCCCTCGATGATTTCACAGGTCGGTGCAACAATCTGAAGTCCATCTAACCTACACTAATGCATTATCATCCATCTGTTTATCCAATGACCATTTAAATGCCCTTAAAGTTGGCGAGTCCACTACTGTTGCAGGCAGGGCATTCCACGCCCTTATTACTCTGAGTAAAGAACTTACATCTGTAATCTGCCCAATATCTATCACCCCTCAATTTAAAGCTATGTCCCCTCGTGCTAACCATCACCATCCGAGGAAAAAGGCTCTCACTGTCAACCATATCTAATCCTTTGATCATCTTGTATGTCTCTATTAAGTCACTTCTTAACCACCTTCTCTGTAATGAAAACAGCCTCAAGTCCCTCAGCCTTTCCTCATAAGATCTTCCCTCCATACCAGGCAACATCCTGGTAGATCTCCTCTGCATCCTTTCCAATGCTTCCACATCCTTCCTATAATGCGATGACCAGAACAGTAAGTTTTGTACAGCTGCAACATGACCTCATGGCTCTGAAACGCAATCCCTTTACCAATAAAACCTTACACACCGTACACCTTCTTAACAACCCTATAAATTGGAGTGTATACATTTACTTTTGAATAATCAAGGCATATAACATCCTTGGTGATACTTTAAAAATCAAAATTACAATCATTTTTTCATTTTATTTAATTGTATTTAAATGTATAAATGGTATGATAGCATTATTAAAAACTGTTAATCCAATAAGTTTCTGATTGTAAAATTAAAACACAAGTCAGAAATAATAAGAGATAACAAGGTGTAGAGCTGGATGAACACAGCAGGCCAAGCACCATCAGAGGAGCAGGAAAGCTGACGTTTCGGGTCGAAGGGTCTTGACCCGAAACATAGCTTTCTTGCTCCTCTGATGTTGCTTGGCCTGCTGTGTTCATCCAGCTCTACACCTTGTTATCTCAGATTCTCCAGCATCGGCAGTTCCTACTATGTCAGAAATAATATTAGGCAGCACCCTTGGGAAGAGAAGCAGATAACATTTTGGGTCTCAACCCCTCATTTGATGAGGGAAGGTCAGTTTCTTAGAGCACACAGTATTTTCAAAAGTGAAGTTCTGCCACAACTTACTTTAGAAATTATTCTTGAGGATTTCTCTCTTTAAATGCAGTGAGAAAGGTGTCTAAACAAGTCAGTTGTCTGTGTTAAGTTTGTCTTAGCTGAATACTAAGTGGTAGAATTACAATTTGGCTCTTCAGTCCATTCCTAGTCCATTGATGGGACAATAGGTGTTGAATTTGAGTTTGTGATTGCTTTGAAAGACTCGACTGTCTCTTGATTTCAACTCCAGTATCACTGCAGTGTCAAATAACTTGCTGAAATTTGCTCTGTAGGACGTTTGCATAAGGTTTCTATATAGCTAATATGCCAGCTCAGGTCTTTGAGGAGAGAAAATGAAGAATAATATAAGGAGCAACTATTATGATTGAAATACCCAGGTAATTGAATCCCTTTTTGCTGTTCAGTTTCCTAATTTTAATGTGGTTTCAAAGTTTTCCTATTAAGCAGACAAACAACAGTGCTTCTGAGCATCTTTTAAAATTAGCAGTGTGTTCAGGGCACTTAAGAATGTGACTCAGCGTCTATATTTTTCATCAATGAATGAAATTAAAAAGGGTGTTGCCCAAAAGCTTGGCCATAGAGGTGGGTTACAAGTCATTTAACTGAGGTAGAGGTGGGGAAGTGGAAGAGAATGTCAGAACGATCTTGGTGACTGCCCAGTTGTCAAGGGTCAGGAAAAGGTTATAGTTGTACAGCACGGAAGACCCTTCAGTCCCACTCGTTCATACCAACCAGATGTCTGAAATTAATCCAGTCCCATTTGTAGCATTTAGCCCATATCCCTGTAAACCCTTCTTATTCATATACCCATCCACATTTTTAAAAATTGTTTTCATTGTGCTCCAGTTGTACTCCAACTTCCTCCAGTTTCTCCAGCAGCTCAATCCATACGTGCACCACCCTCTGCATGAAGAAGTCCCCCCCCCCCCCCCCCCCACCCCATACGTTCCTTTTAAATCTTTCCACTCTCAACTTAAACCTATGCCCTCTGGTTTTGGACTTCCCCACCCCAGGGAAAAGACCTGACCTATTTACCCTATCGATGCCCCTCATGATTTTATAAACTTCTCTAAGGGCACTCCTAAGCCTCTGATGTTCCAGGGAAAACAGCCCCAACCAATTCAGCCTCTCCCTATAGCTCAAATACTCCAACCTTGGTAACATCCTTGTAAATCTTTTCTGAACCCTTTCAAGTTTCACAACATCCTTCCTAAAGCAGGGAGACCAGAATTGCACGCAATATTCCAACAGTGGCCTAACCAATATCCTGTACAACCACAACATGACCACCTCCAGAGGAGGAATTGTTAGCAACATGTAGATGAGAACAGGGTTTGGTCGCAGGATGTGGATCTGGAAAATGTTACTGAAATAATTTGGAAAAAGTTTTGTAAATGAGAGGTTTTAGGTTAAAGGGCATTATAGGCCAATGTGAAGGAAGTGATAAAGTAGAAACTGATGCATGCCAGGATGCAGTAGGGATTTGTTTAAGCTGAAGTTTAGAATTTCCAGGATAGCTATCCATTTTCTGTGCTGCCTCATGAAAGCCCAGTTCGTTCGCTGCCTCTACCCTGCATTATATCTGCACTCCTGCATACTCTTCCTTCTCTGATGATAATCCAGTTCCCTCTTTAATCTGCTGGTTATGTGTTCCAGATCCTCATCACTTGCTACGAGGGAGAGCTTTCCCTCATTGTCAATGTTTTTATTGACAATTACCTTAAGCATACAACCTCTTGTCCTTAGTCTCTCCATTAATAGAAATAGTTTCTTACCATCTAGTCTGTCAAGTTCCCTTATGATTTTGAATGCCTCTTTTAAATCTCTTGATCATGACATGAATGAAGAGTTTTGTGACAGACGGGCAAACTTATGAACATGGGCAGTTGTGATCAGCATCTGAGTCAGGACCTCAACTGAGATAATTCTAGGACTGGGATTTTGAGCAGCCTAGTTCAGCCTGGGTCAATGGCTAGATAGGGATGAAATCTACAAATGTATTTTGTGGCAGTGGTTAAAGATATAACTGGTTGCGAATACTGTATCTGATTCCATAATTTGTTTTTATACAGGTAAACTATTATGTATGTAGATCTTGGGTTGATGAATAAAGTGTTTAATTTTTTATTCGTTCATGGGATGTGCATGTCGTTGCCCAGATCAACACTAGTTGCCCATCTCGAATATGTCCTTGACTGTCTTGCTAGGCTATTTCAGAGAGCTTCTCAGAGTCAACCACATTACTGTGTGTCTGGAGTTACATGTAGATAAGACTAGGAAAGGATAACAGATTTCCTTCCCTGAAGGACATTAATAAATCATCAGATGCATTTTTATAAGAACAATTTTACATAAGCTCACTTTTAATTCCAGATTATTTATTCAGTTCAGACTTCATCTGCCATGGTGCAATTTGAACTCTCGTCCTCTACAGTGTTATCCTGGGTCTTGGGATTAGTAGTCTAGCGTAATGAACAATAACTGCTCGCCCGTAGTGCTACTTCTCAACTAAACACAGCCTGTTAACAAATTTATCACTTGTATTTGGAGAGATCAGATCTACAAAGTGTTTTAGTGCAGTGGTGAGTGTGACATTAAGTAATGCAAATTCACTGCTCTAGTTCCATCTATAACAATAGTAACCATTCTTCAAAAGTAATGTGTTGACTGTGAAGCATTTACAATATTAATGAACTGTCTATTTTTATAGTTTTATGTAAATAATTTGGTTGAGGGCTTGAATTGTTGACTCTTGAAATATATTCTGATCCTGTGTACAAATTTTCCAAACTCCTTGCAACTAAAAACAGATAAATGCAAAGCATTGAAATAATTTTGTATTAGCACCGTGGGTTGTTGCTTCTGAACATTCCAGTTCCAACAAATGGCATAATGCTTGATGTTTATAGTATGTTGAGGTTATTCTTGCACTCTGCAACTGCTTTAGGCAGATAAGTGTCTTTGACCTTTTTGAAATTAACCATGACACTATGCAATTAAGTTTCTAAACTAATCGGAGACTTCGAGATATAAATCTGCACATCGTCAGAGCATAGAAGTTGTGAATATATATGTTCACAAAGTTAAAAATTTATAATTGTTTTCAAACATACTGAAGGCTGTTACCATCAATAATCCATATTTAGTAGCATTGTACAAACAATCAGTCTGTTAATTGACAGTTTTGGGAGTGTAAAATCCTGATGCTTAGAATATATGACAACCCTTGACACTTATAAAAACCACGAAAATTTCAGAAATGAAGCTTTTCTTGAATTTGGATTAATTGTAGGCAAGCGCCTCTTTAAAAAGGTTGTAGGCTTAGGAAAAAGCCACTATCAATGAGAAGGCCAGTAACGAGACACATGCCCCTTTTCACTTCGGATTTTCAGATCCTTTTTCGCACTACCTCAATTTGGTTTCAGTGGAAATCATTTGTACTACCTACTTTAAGGGTGTTTCCTGACTATTGCATTGTTGCCATTCACTAAAAGCATTGAGCCGAATACCTGTTAGTTTTAAAATTAGTAAATCACAACTATGATCTCCTAGTGTTTGAGCCACTTTGCCATATTGGCTTATAAATTGGATTATTTGCTGGGTTAATTTTACCAATTTCTTTCTTAATCTTGAAAACCCTAATTACGTCATTATAAAGTCAATTTTCCTGGAAGTTGAGCTTTTGCGTTCCCTGGTGGTCTAATAGTTAGAATTTGACGCTTTCACCACCGCAGTACAGATTTGATTCCCGGTCAGGGATCAGATGTTCTGGTGTAATAATTTAGGGGTGGCATGTTGGCTCAGTGATTAGTACTGCTGTCTCACAGTGCAAGGGACCTGGATTCAGTTCCACCCTCGGGCATCTGTCTGTGTGGAGTTTGCATATTCTCCCCATGTCGTCGTGGGTTTCCTCCCACAGCCCAAAGGCATGTAGGCTAGTGGGTTGGCTATGCTAAATTGCCCGTAGCGCTCAGGGATGTGTAGATTAGGTGGGTTATAAGGGGATGTGTCTGGGTGGGATGTTCTGAGGGTTGGTGTGGACTTGTTGGGCCGAAGAGCCTGTTTCCACACTGTAGAGATTCTATGATCTGACCTTAATATCTTTAACTTCTGCCTTAGCTTTAATTCTGGCGTTTTAAAATCTGGAGTAGCTGTTGTTCATCTCTATACCTTCTCAAGTAATCACATTATCCTTACAATGACCAAAAGTGTGTCTTATGCTCCCAGTGTTTGATTTAATATGGAGCAATAGCTTGGTTTCTCCAAATTTGTACTCTTCCTGCTGAATCTTGCCTTACCTTAATTCTTTCATTATTGCACTACTGTTTTTAAAGTAGCAATAAATTACTCTGAATATCTAGAAAAGCTGTAATGTTGCAACTCATTGTAAACTTGCTGAGCATTTTGTACCATAAATTTAGCTTAATGCATATTTTATTAATTCTTCTGGTAATAATTTTACAATTATCCACATTGAGTTGTCTGTACCAGCTGCCGGCAGAGTTGCCTTGATACTACAAGGTCTAATGCTCCATGTTGTATCTGGTATTTGAAAACATTGGCTGCTGGTTTGCCCAAAATGAAAATTTTAGTGATTTGTTTCCACTGTTTAGTCATGTAAAGTAAATAACGATAAGGATTTAGTCTAGTTTTATTAATAATACAGCCTTAAATCAGTTTTTGATTTTATTTTCCAGGTGCTTTTAAGTTTTATACGTCATTCATGAGCTGCCTTTGCTTTAGCAGCTATGGATGACAAGGCTTCAGTTGGAAAAGTTAGTGTTTCTTCAGACTCGGTATCCACTCTAAACAGTGAGGATTTTGTCCTGGTTTCCCGCCATGGTGATGACACGCCTTCTACCAATAATGGTAGTGATGATGAGAAAACAGGACTTAAGGTAAGAAGGAGTCAGTGTTTCAAACTTTTAAAAACTAGGATATTTATTGGGAAGCAGTGTGCTATACACAAGATGATGATCTTGTGGTGCACTTGTCACAAGTGTGTTATATTTGCCATTGTTCTTCTTGTATTTGATTTTATACCACAGGGAAAAAAATCTATAATTAAAGTTGTTTTGTTGAAGGAATACTTTGGGTGAAGTGAGCGAATAGATGTTTCTGAAGACTTTAATTCAAATTGTCCTAAGCAGAAACAATATTTGCAAGATCTTCAACTTACTGAACCAATTGCAGTCACCAGCAGAAGAGTAGAACAGATTCACATCTCAGTGTCTTGGGCTTGTGTCTTTTAAAGAGTGCAGGGTCATGTAGGTTTCTTACTGTACATGGTAATGCTTTTGTATCATGAGAAATTTTGAAGGGAGCATTCCACTGAGTGGGGGTATGCCATGTCGAAAATCCTTAATACTTCTGTACAGTGTAGAATGAAGATTAACTTGAACATTCATTCCCTTGATTGTCAGATACCTTGTTATTTAAAAAGTTAAAGGAGGAAGAAAGTACAGGCTGAGTGCTTTCCTATTTTAAACCTAATGGATGAAATATGCCATTTTGCTATATTTTAGAAGCTCCAGGAATAATACCAGACCAGTAGTTTACAGTTTTCTTGCAGTGAATTAACTATTTTCAATATCGATGAACAATAACAATGGAATAATGTGTATTTTCATCGACTTGGGGAAAAAGCAGTGAAATAAGTCGATGTGCAACAACTTGCATTATACTGCTTGTGGTATAAATATATAAGAATCCTACAGCTTCACTATCTCCTTTTCTCTTCCCAGTGCGAAACCACCCCCGCCCTCCCCACCAAATCACCCTGTGCCCCCTTCTTTTCTTTCCCTTCCTTCATCCCCTTTTTAAAAAATTTACCTTCTAGAATTTGGAGCATGTTTCAAAATTTATTCTTCAGTTGCAGTGGATGTAGAGGAATGCTGTGGACATTCTAAACTGGATCTTTTCATTCAGCAATAACTTATTTTTATTTAAAAATAGTCAAATTCTAATCCTGACACAGTTATTGAAACTGATCGATCAAAGCTGCCTTTTGTGTACAGGATCTGGTGATTATTCAAATTCTTAGTGTTATGTATTTCCAGTAGAGTTAATAGTTTCAGTTAAGCAGTTATCAACCTGTGAAAAGTATTACGTGTTTCTGCACATTGAATATTTTGTTGCTGTGCTGGTATTTGTAATAGTACTGTGATTTGTCTCTGAGATGTAGTTGGTTGGGTACGTACAATGTTACATTGCTGTTAACTTGCATTTACTATGAGTAGTGGATGTTTTACTGATACTGCACAAGCTATAAGCATCTATGTGATGTGATGAAAGGAGTAAATCTAGTTGTTGCAATATAGAATAAAAACGAAAAGACCTGGATGGTGGAAATTAGGAACAAAAACAAATTTCTGGAAAAGATCAGCACGTTTGACAGCATCTGTGGAGAGAAAAAGACGAGGTAAACCTTGAGATGTGTCGTGGAATTGGGGAGATGGTCATTTTGACATCAAGATCATCTTGTTTCAGCGTCTCTGCTTTGCTCAAGTGACGTGGCGGGCCACTGACTCCAACTGGAAGGCGGAAGGTATTGCAGCCAGGAGTGAGTTGGTGCCCAATGCTGCACACCAACCACCCTGCAAATATCGCTGCTACTACTACAAGTGGTACTTAAATATTGATGGTATGTGGATGTCTCGGCGTCCTCTCCTTGGGATAGTAAGGACTCTGACATCCAGATCCCTCCCCGCCTTCCTGTAATGACTTAAATGGAGCAAATGGGTTAGACGCATGAGGATGGCACAGCAGTTGATTGTGCATGTGGGTGAAAGGTGTTGAGATGTTCTGAGGGAGTGAGTGAGGCTGCTGAGTGGTTGCAATATGTAGTGTGGGAGGATGGGAGTAAGGGGACTGAATGAGGAGTGATGTTGCATGGAACAGATTGGGTGTCAGAGCAGAAATGTTGGTAAGAGGTAAGTGCAGTTGTAGAGAGACATTGAGTGCGAAGTAGCAGAAATAATCCTCTATAATCCAGTTTAGGGCAGCTGACATCATTACATTTTTGAGTTGATCATGGAGAGTCAGCAGGGATTCTTGAAGGATAGGTCGAGCTTGACAAACTTCACTTTTTTGAAGCAGTGACAAAGATGGTGGACAGAAGTAAGTCAATGGACGTTGTTTAAGTGGACTTCCAGAAGGCTTTTGATGAAGTCCCACATGAGACTGGAACCTCATGGAATCGAGGGAAAATTGACATAGATATGAAATTGGTTGAGTGGCAGGAAAAAGATTTGGAATAATGGGAAAGTACTAGAGTTGGCAGGACTTGATTAGAAGTGTCCTGCAGCGATCTCTGGGGCCTCAATTAGTCACAATATTCATTAATGACTTAATTAATGATATAAAAATTCAAATATCCAAAATTGGGCAAAAATGTAGTCCCTGTTTCACAATAGTATAAAATTGCAGTTGGCTATTTATTAGGTGAATGGGCAAAGCTATGGCAGATGGATTTTCATATAATTGTGATTTGACTGAGAAAGGATAGACCAGGATTTTATTTACTAGAAGGCACAAAATTAAATGCAGTGGATGCCTAACAAAATTTGGGGGTTCAGGTGCATAGCTCTTTGAATTTCCATGAACAGGTGCAGAAGATAATCAGGAAGGCTAATGGAATGCTGACCTTCGTATCTAAAAGATGATTAGTGTACAGGGATGCAGGTGTTGTCCTGCATTTATACAAAACCCTAGTTAGACCCCTCGTACAGTACTGAGAGCAGATCTGGACATCGGAACTTAGGAAGGATGTTTGGCTCTGGAAAGATTTCAATGCAGGCTTACAAGGATGATAGCTAGCCTTCGGGGGTTAAGTTATGGAGGGATATTTGACAAATCAGGCCTTTATTGTTTAGCATTTACAAGGTTAAAGGTTGTCAGGAGATTAACGAGGAAAGACAGTAGACAAAATCAAATATTTCCATTGGGTGATGTTTCTAGAACTGGGACATAGCCTCAGAATTAGGGCCAGGCCATTCAGGAGAGATGCTGGAAACTACTTCTGTATGCAAAGAGTAGTGAAGATTTGGGACTCTGTTTCTCAAACAGTGGTCAATGCTAATTTAATTGTGAATTTAAATCCAAGAGAGACAATTTTTTATTAAGCAATGGTATCAAGTGAATTGGCTCCAGGGCAGGCATATCGTGTTAGGCCACAAATCAGCCATAATCTAATTGAATATTGGAGCAGGCTCAAGAGGCTGAATGGCTTACTCCTGTGCCTTTGTAGATAATATGTCACTTGTGGCACAGAGAAGGTAATTGACTTTCTTTTCTCACTGCTGCATGGTCATCTGAACCTTGAACCGAACATTGGACCTGGCTGGTGATGTCTGAATATCTGTGCATGTGCTGGCATTGCTTCCTCTGTCTGTTCACTGACCCATCCTGTACGCTCCTGTCCACTAATCCATCAAGGTCCCTGCCAGATAATCTGTGCGCCAATTTGCCCTAAACCGCCAGACATCAGTCAGGAGCAGGGTAAATGCCAGTAGTCCTCCAGGTGCACAGTGGACTCTTCAATGGTGCAGCCACAAAGGAGGCTATTTTTTGGCACGTGATGGTAGACGGCAAGTTCTTCTAGGAAGGGCAGGTGGTGAGATGGAGATAGATTATGATATTTGCCATTGGGTGAGCAACAACAGTTGTTAAAGCAGCAAGCGTGGCAAGGTATGGTAAGAAAATATGCCTGGCTTTGTGCCAAATTTTGCTCTGCCAAACTCAATATGACAGACACGAAGCCAATAAAACATTAGATTCCACCCAGCATTAATGTTGTAAAGCTAGAATAACTTTTTAATATAACTGACGAGAGGTAGAAATGTGATGGGATTTTTTTTCTTTTAAAAGCATTATTCAGATGAAACAAACAGGAAGTTCAGGGCTAGAGTGGGAAACATTACATAACAAATATGTCATGGAACAAAGGGCAAAGGGACTGGTAATAGTTGTAATGAAGTAACAAAGCATTTGTTCACAGTTAGTGGAAGCTTTATGCCTTCTACTTGTTCTGAAGTTTTGAGCAATGGATCAACATGCAAGGGTGAATGTGATCCCTTATAATTCAGGGACTACCAATGATGATGATGATTAAGATTAGATACATTAAAAAAAAGGTGCTTTCTGTAATGTAGATTTCAAGATGAAAGGAATGCTGCAAGTTCTTGTAGCTTTTGGTACCTCTAGTAGGGTAGATAATGATATATGCTGACAGTTGAAACTGCCCATAAACCATGGAAGATTAGTTTTACTAGGCTTGGAATCAACTCCAACTGACAATGCAGGGAATGAGAGTTTGAATCTCACCATGACAGTGGAGAATTTGAATTAACTTTTTTAAAAAAGAGTTTTAGTTTAAAAGCAGTGCTCAATAAGGATGAACTTGTTGGATTGTTGTAAAACATAACCAGTTTGCCAATTTCATTTTATGTGGAAAGACATCTGATGTTCTTAAATGCTTTAACCTTTGTGTGACTCCAGTCACATGTTTGTGATTGACTTCTGATTGCCTTGCTCAGCCACTTCAAATGGCATTCACAGCACTGCAGTGTTATGGCAACACCTTCACATAGACAATGGAGTTGTGAGAAGATGTTGCATGACCACGTTGCAGTATAACCAGGGATGGTCAAAAAGTGAAGTTGGTGGAAAAGGTCAGCAGGCCTGGCAGCATCTGTGAAGAAAAGGTCACAGTTAACATTTTGGGTCCAGTGACCCTTCCTCAGAACTGATGTAGCTGGGAAAATGTCAGTTTATATGCAGAAAATAGGGAGGGGCATGGGGTAGGGAGTAAACGATAGGATAGAGCCTGAAGAGAGAGAAAAGCAGTTGAATAGACAAAGAGCTGATTACAATCTGGCAAAGAGAGTGAATAGTTGTTAATGGGAACTGTTCTTGACTGGTAGTGTGTAATGGCAGACTATGTGATAACAAGGCCGGGTACGTGGGGTAGGGAACTAGGATGTGGGAGAGTTTAGGCCCTAAAATTATTGAACTCGATATTGAGCCAAGAGGGCTGCAGGGTCCCCAGCGGAAAATGAGATTTCTTCCAGCTTGTATTGAGCTCTGCTGGAACACTGCAGCAAGCCAGAGACACACATGTTGGCCAGCGAACAGGGTGGTGCGTCAGACTGGCAGGCGACAGATAGCTCAAGGTCTTTTTACAAGCAGAATGTAGATCTTCTACAAAGCGGTCACCCAGTCTACATTTCATTTCCCCAATCCAAAGGAGACCACATTGTGAGCAGTGAATGATTCTGGGAAGTGCAGGTGAAGTGTTGCTTCACCTGGAAGGTATATTTGGCCCCTTGGACAGTGGGGGAGGAGGAGGTAATTGGGCAGGTATTGCATCATCGCCGGTTGCAGGGGAAGGTGCAGTGCGGCTATGGGGTGAAGAAAGGGTGGACCAGGGTGTCTCAGAGGGAACAGTACCTGCAGAAATGCGGGGTGGGAAATGTGTATCTGATAGTGGCATCTTGTTGGAGGTGGCAGAAATTGCATCTGATGATCTTCTGGATGTGGATGCTGGTGGGATGGTAAGTAAGGGCAAGGGAAATCCTATTGCTGTTGCAGAAGGGAAGAGAGGGGGTAAGGGCAGAAGTGCAGGAGATGGATAGGACCTGGTAAAAAGTTGTTAGTGACACCCACATCCTGATAATTATAAACATGCCAAATTTTCATTTTTTTCTGTTCATATTTTTTAAGAGCAAGTGTTTAATTGAGCATTCAGTTACTCGGATATCTGGAGACTGACATGCTTGCCACCTGGAATGATTCCTTTGTAGCCTGCGCTGGTGCAAATCGTGTATTTTTATCTTTCAAAGAGCTGATGATCTGTTTACTGTTTAGGACCCACCAACCTTTAATTTCCTAAGTTCTCATTCCTGCTTTGAAGCTTGATGGAATACTTAAAATTAAGTTTTTTAAAACCATGTTCCATGTTGTAGTCAATTTCAAATTACCTAAAATATAGGACTGTTCCCAACTTTATATGCAACAGAAATTCTGCTTTTAACACAATAAATGGAGATCCTTGACCCCTATATCTTTTGAAGACATGGTGCCTTCCGGGATGCACCTCCAAAGCTTTGGAGAAGTACCACCTTGGTGCCTTTGTAAGCTCTTCCAATTACGGAGGAAAGAAAGGTGCTGCAGCAGCAGTGTCCAGTCCCAAGCCAACTTAGTCAGCATTGAGGCACTCTATCCTGAACATTCACTCAAAACCAGCACCAGGTTGTGTTGTTCATGTGCCTGATGTTATATTTGCAAGCAACTGCTGTACTTGGAGATTGCCTACCTCAACTAATTTCCATGAGAACACTGGATGCATTTTGGTGATGTCTTCCAAGTATCCTTGAAGAGGTCAAAATACTCACCAACTCGTGAAAATCCTGAGTTTTGACTGCCCAAAATGGAGAAGTTTCATTTGGGAGGGTATCAAACATTTGGAGTGACTTTGAGAACATGCAGAGGTAAAACCAAGAGGCATTTGAGAGATGACAGATGCTAACCCTTCTACCCAACTTTTCAAGCGGTACCTGACCTTCATGAGGCAGATTGTGTATTGGATTGAAGTCATTTCAGGATACATTGAACCAGACAAAAGCAAGTCTTTCTGAGGACTGTCTAACGTGATAAAGTACAAAATGTATTTGCACCTCGGTACAACATTTTATGACTATGGATCTTGAGAGTAAAACTTAAGTACTGTAATTTTCTGAAATTGACCCGCTATCCTACTACTAAAAAGGGTGTGTCTTCGTCAGAGAATTTTAAATCAGTGACTTTTACTTGTGGATCGAAAATTGCTTTCTCTCTAGTTTTGCTGGACTTGTTTTTCTGGTTCCTTTTGTTTTATTTACCTGCTGTGGACACTGCAAACTTATTCCATGCATGCTATGCATTTGAAATGAGAAACCAAACATATCTGAAAGATGTTTCAAATAATGTATTTTAAATTCATTTCAACTGAGCTAATAAAGGAGAAAATACATGAATTACAAGATTATTGAGTTAAAGCAAGTTACAAGGTAGAGTGTAACTAGTTTGATTTCCTACTAGGAATAATAATAAACCAAGGGAATACTATGCCTGCAATCAGGTATAGAGTTTCATGTCATATAACAGGGTGTAGAGCTGGATGAACACAGCAGGCCAAGCAGCATCAGAGGAGCAGGGTATTGTGATTTGGAAAGCGATTTGAGAGAGAAGTAAGGCTAAATGACTTGTGTACTTCCCATCACTCATTGTTTTATGTTAACATTTTGGGCCACACTAATGCAGACTCTTGAAAGTTTGAAAGAACTGACTTAATACTAGTAGGTACAAATGAGCCATTTGCTGATATTGTTTACTTCTGCACATCACTTATTGAGTGTCATATCAGGTGTGGAAGCTATGATGCAGACACTGAATGTAAAGTGCTTGATTTTACTTTGGTATTGAGTTATAATAAACACAGGATGCTAAGAGACACCAAGTAGTTTAGAAATAGCCTATAGATTTGAAAACTTAGAAAATTGTGCGTTGAAAGTGGCATCTTGAAATTGAACTTTTAGATTAGTAATGAACCAATGTCTGGTTTCGGATTATTGAATAATACTTCTCGTTTGCAAATTCCAGTGGATTATATCATGTCTCTGATTTTGTTTGTACACAGCAAATACAGTGTTTTAGGAATCAACTTATTCCAATTTTTATGGTGGAGTTTTACTAGGAATAGAAGACATTAGACTTTATAGCAGTTGATCTTTTAAAACTTAGCAGTTGTATAATGAAATGCTCCACAATGGTGATGAAAATTTAAGTAAACATTAAGGTTGTACATTGTGCAACTGGGACTATATCACACCCATCTGTAATTACATAATTTGATGGGTGTGTTGTTTGACCTGTAGTGTGTTGTGGGCTGTTTTTACTTTAGTTAACTCTTTACAGTGCAAAAAACAGGATATTCAGTGTACCTGGCTTACATTGTGTTTCTATGCTTTGCGTGAGCCTTCTAACAATGAACCGTATTAGCTTTTTCTTCTGTTACTTTCTTATTTGTAGTGAGCTCACTTTCCATTAAATGCTCCTCTACTTCAAGAAGTTTAAAAGTTAATAAGCCCTTGTTTTAAGCTATGTTATTCCATTACAATTGCTTCTTCCATAAATCAAGTACAATCCAGTACATCAGGGTTCAACATCACACAGGCACTGCATAAGCTGTGGGCCCTTGAATGCTATTAGATACAACTATAGAGCATTGAGATATATTTCAAAATTTTTTTTCGTTTTATTCCTACTTATTCTCTGATAAATCTTTACCACATTTCCCATTTTAAATGTGCATTTTGTGCTCTTATTATCTAATATAATTTTGTGCTCTTGACCCTTATTTTTCGGCATAGGCTATGGGCTGTCAGTGAATTAAAATGGAAACATAGTTACAGACTTGTGACCACTGCCTCTTTCAGAATCTCTTATAGCCAAATTTAATATTGAAAACAGACCTGTAGTCGGCTGATGACTAATCCAGCCAGTCCAACTTTGTCTCTTGGTACCATTTCATTTGCTTTTAAATCTCTTCAATTTGAACTATCCTTTTATTTGCTTCTCCTCATCTAGGTGTCTTGTGCTGAGTTACTGATCTCTGTGAAATGTCTTTCATTCGAAAGTTAGGTATTGTAATAACTTTGTCATTTCAACCTGTGATGAAAGAATTCTGACATAATATTTAATGGTTTGGATTTCTACAGAGGCAGATAGGATTTTGGTTATTCCTGTGAAAATGTTTCCTGAAAATCTAGGATATTTGGCCAGTGACCCAAATCCGTAATTTTTGAGGTATATTGCTTCAATCAACTGCCTTGCAGACATCTGAGCTGTTAATGGATGAAACATTTATTCTGTTGAGTTTATGACAGACAGAATAAACATATTAAGATAGTTAGTTTAAGTTTGACTTCAGAACAGAATGTTGAGAGTTTTAGCTCAAAGCAATCTTGTTCAGGTCGAAAGGTAGAACAGTTTATCCTAAGTCAGTTCAGGGGTACCGATTATTTCAGTTGAAGTGGCGGTTAGAATGTTGGGCTTCTAAGCCAGAAAGGTTTTATGATTTCAGTTGACAAGTAAAATCCTAGAATGAAGACTGGCTTGATAGAACATAGAACATTACAGCACGGTACAGGCCCTTCGGCCCTCGATGTTGTGCCGACCTGTCATACCAATCTCAAGCCCATCTAACCTACACTATTCCATGTACGTCCATATGCTTATCCAATGACGACTTAAATGTACCTAAAGTTGGCGAATCTACTACCGTTGCAAGCAAAGCGTTCCATTCCCTTACTACTCTCTGAGTAAAGAAACTACCTCTGACATCTGTCTTATATCTTTCACCCCTCAATTTAAAGCTATGCCCCCTCGTGCGCGCCGTCACCATCCAAGGAAAAAGGCTCTCCCTATCCACCCTATCTAACCCTCTGATTATTTTATATGTTTCAATTAAGTCACCTCTCAACCACCTTCTTTCTAATGAAAACAGCCTCAAGTCCCTCAGCCTTTCCTCGTAAGACCTTCCCTCCAAACCAGGCACTATCCTAGTAAATCTCCTCTGCACCCTTTCCAAAGCTTCCACATCCTTCTTATAATGCGGTGACCAGACCTGTACGCAATACTCCAAGTGCGGCCGCACCAGAGTTTTGTACAGCTTCACCATAACCTCTTGGTTCCGGAACTCGATCCCTCTATTAATAAAAGCTAAAACACTGTATGCCGCCTTAACAGCCCTGTCAACCTGGGTGGCAACTTTCATGGACACCGAGATTGCTCTGCTCATCTACGCTACTAAGAATCTTACCATTAGCCCTGTAGTTTGCCTTCTGGTTACTCCTACCAAAGTGCATCACCTCACACTTGTCTGCATTAAACTCCATTTGCCACCTCTCAGCCCAGCTCTGCAGCTTATCTATGTCTCTCTGCAACCTACAGCATCCTTCGTCACTGTCCACAACTCCACCGACCTTAGTGTTGTCTGCAAATTTACTAACCCATCCTTCTACGCCCTCATCCAGGTCATTTATAAAAATGACAAGCAGCAGTGGACCCAACACCGACCCTTGCGGTACACCACTAGTAACTCGTCTCCAGGATGAACATTTCCCATCAACTACCACCCTCTGTTTTCGTTCAGCAAGCCAATTTCTGATCCAAACTGCTATATCTCTCACAATCCCATTCCTCCGCATTTTGTACAATAGCCTATTGTGGGGAACCTTATTGAACGCCTTGCTGAAATCCATATACACCACATCAACTGGTTTACTCTCATCTACCTGTTTGGTCACCTTTTCAAAGAACTCAATAGGGTTTGTGAGGCACAGCCTTCCCTTCACAAAACCGTGCTGACTATCCCTAATCAATTTATTCTTTTCTAGATGATTATAAATCCTATCCCTTATAACCTTTTCCAACACTTTACCAACAACTGAGGTAAGGCATAGATCATGTGCATTTTTAAAATTTCAGTTAACTTGTTGATCAGTCAATGAAACATGTTTGCAGGGATTTTTAAAATCGATAGAAGATTATTACAGAAAAGAAATAGTAAATAAAAAGCAATCCACCCAAATGTAGAACATTGTTTAAAAAATTCTTAAGTTCTTTAAATTTGAAGCAAAGCCATTTACAAACCACCATCAATTTCCTGCAGCTCAGGTCTAGGGGAATTAACCCTCTATATCAAATCTTTAAGTTCTTCTTGTGTTTCTTTCCTGTGATATGTGAAGTCTTGTGTGAATACCTACAATACCAAAAGCTTAATCTTTACCAGTTTCTAGTAACCTGCAGATTTCTCACTAAACCTACCTGGTTTGAAACCTGTATAAGGTAAAAGTCTGCTGAAGTAACTTATTCACTGAACTATTCTAGAAAAACTTCATTCTAGAAGAGAAGCTATTTCTAAGGTTTTGGAGTAGATCTGTAGCTCGGGTTGTGGATGTTGAGGTTGATTGGCTCACCGAGCTGGTTTGTTGTTCCGCAGACGTTTCATTACCATGCTTGGTAAATCCTCAGTGCAGCCTCTGATGAAGCGCGGTATGTTTTCCCGCCTGGTTTTTAAACTCTGGGGTCTGTTGAGATGGAATGCCTCACTTCTGGGTTTCCTTCATAGTGGAATATATATGGGGTCGAGTTCAGTGTGTTTATTAATAGCATGCTTTGTGGACTGCCATGCTTCCAGGAATGCTCGTGCGTGTCTCTGCCTAGGCGGTTCCAGGATCTTGGTGTTGTCCCAGTCAAAGTCGCGGTTCTCCTTGTCCATGTAGATTGAGATGACCGAGCATTGGTCTTGTCTCTTTGTAGCCAGTTTGTGTTCATGTACTGTTGTTGTTAGTTTCCTTCCTGTTTGTCCGATGTAGTGTTTCTCGCAGTGTCTGCAGGGGATCTTGTAGATGACATTGGTCCTGTCCATGGTGGGGAGTGGGTCTTCAATTCGGGTGTGCAATTGTAGGGTTGACGTGGGCTTGTGTGCCACTCTGATGCCAAGAGGAAGAAGAATACCTTTTCCAAGTGTTTAAGGATAATGGATATCCAAAGAACTGGGTCAGAAGATGCCTACAAGAACAGCAGCAGAAAGATTCTACACGCCCTGACACACATCACGCTATCCTACATCAGGAACATGCCAAAATTCACCACCAGACTTCTACAAACACTGGGCATCAGAGTGGCACACAAGCCCACGTCAACCCTATGACAACTGCTCACCCGAACTAAAGACCCACTCCCCGCCATGGACAAAACCAGTGTCATCTACCAAATCAAGATAACAAAGTGTGGAGCTGGATGAACACAGCAGGCCAAGCAGCATCTTAGGATCACAAAAGCTGACGTTTCGGGCCTAGACCCTTCATCAGAAAAGGGGGATGGGGAGCAGATTCTTCCCATCCTCTCCCCACCTCCCCTTTTCTGATGAAGGGTCTAGGTCCGGAACATCAACTTTTGTGCTCCTAAGATGCTGCTTGGCCTGCTGTGTTCATCCACCTCCACACTTTGTTATCTTGGATTCTCCAGCATCTGCAGTTCCCATTATCTCTCATCTGCCAAATCCCCTGGAGAGACTGCAAGAAACACTGCATCGGACAAACAGGAAGGAAACCAACAACAAGAGTACATGAACACAAACTGGCTACCAAAAGACAAAACCAATTCTCACTCATCTGAATCCATATGGACAAGGAGAACCATGATTTCGACTGGGAAAACACCAAGATCCTGGGACAGGCTAGGCAGAGAAAAGCTTGAATTCCTGGAAGCATGGCACTGCACTAAGCAGGCTGTTAATAAATACATTGAACTCGACACCATGTACATTCCATTACGAAGGACACCAAGAAGTGAGGCAGTCCAACTCAACGGACTCCAGAGTTTAAAAACCAGGCGGGAAAATGCTTCATCGGAGGCCGCACTGAGCATGTTACCCAGCATGGTAATGAAATGTCTGCAAAACAACAAACCAGCTCGGCAAGAGAAGCTAGCTTAGTTCTGACCCCAGTCAGTTCTCCTTTGAACTGCTCTTAATAAGTAATGCTGTCTGCATTTTTAAAATCTAACATCAATCCTTGATTATTCTATGCAGGACAAAAAAGCCAATGGCCTTTTATGTTTACTCTGTTTATACAGCAGCAGCTTATGATAATTAATGTTCCGTTAACACTTCAGAGGTTCTCAGTCACCTGCTCTGACCATTACTTTTCTAAAAAAAAAGGGGGTTGGGCTTGCATTATTAAAATTGGCTATATAGTCTGGGACATTTTTCACTAGAGTATAGGAGGTTGAGGGGTTATAGAGACTTATAAAATGGTGAGAGGCACAGATAAGATGAATAGCAAAGGTCTGTTCCCTCAGATGGGGAAGTTCAAAAGTAGGGGTCATATTTTTAAGGTGAGGTGAGAAAGATTTAGAAAGGACATGAGGGCCACTTTTTTGCACGGTAGAGTGTGTGTGTGTGTCAGAGGAAGTGGTGGACGCAGTACAGTTGCAACATTTGAAAGAGATTTGAATAAGCGCATGAATAGGTAAGGATTGGAGGGATATGGGCCAAATGTAGGCAGATGGGCTTAGACTAGTTGAAGAAACTTGGTCAGTGTGGACTAGTTGGACCGAAGTGTCTGTCTCCATGCTGCATAACACTGGAATAAAAACAGAAGTTGCCGGAAATGTTCACGTGTGATAGCGTCTGTGAAGAAAAAGATCAGAGTTAACGTTTTAAGTCCAGTGACCCTTCCTCGGAATTATATAACTCTGACTCTATCACCAGCTATATGTAACTAATCTGAACTCTTTTTTTTAAATGATATTTAATCATATGGACTTCAGTTTAGATAGTTCTTAACAACTTTTGGAATTCTGAAAGGTTCATGTCATCAGAATGGAAAGTTTGTGGCCACAAGCTGAAAGAAATCATAAAAGTGTTCACAGTCCCAAGCAAAAGAAACTGGAGGAAGTCGGTTAAGTAAAGATGTTTAAAAAGCTGAGATAGGTCTGTTATTCCTCTATAATTAGGAAATAGGTTAAAACCTTAAAATGTTTCCAAACTGTCTCGTGCTCTGTCTTGCGCATGCTTGCTAGCTCGCTCACTGTGTGAATCTCTTTCTTTAATGTGCTTTATGTGTAATTAACTTCTTTTCAAAGCATTGAGAATAGGAACAGGAGTAGGAGATTCGACCCTGCTCTGCCATTCAGTATGATTTGTGGCTGATTATCCTACCCTTTTCGCACTTTTGGGAGTCTTTGATTCCTGTAGTCCTAAGGACTATATCTAATTCCTTGAAAACATTCAACCATTTTGGCCTCAACCGCATTTTGGCAGAGATTTCCACAGGCTCGTTACACTCCGGATAAAGGCATTTTCGGCTTCTCCCCACTTTATTGAAAACATTTGCGCCCTTGTGTGAATATTTTCAGTGGCCATAATGTGTTCACCACCTGCAAAAAAATTCTAAATATCTGTCTGTAATTTGTTTTATAATCATGATTTATTCTGGGATCTGACTTGTCCAGTATTACCATCAGCTGAGATTGTAAAAAACTGCATTCAACAAAGAGTGCATCACTAGACATCAGTCTGCAAGTATTGATTATGTCTAATGCAGTGATGAAAATTAAATAGGAATAAGCTACAGAGCAGCAGGTGGTAGCAGTTGTGGATGCCACTGTTGCAATGTTGATTTTTCATAATTTTTTAATACGTACCAAGAGTATTGAATAAGCAAATGTTTAAACACCAAAGAATTTTGGAAGTTTTAAAATACTGTTTCTCTGGCACAGTATGGCCCGGAACAGCAGGGAAAGTAGAAGGAGGTCAGAGACCAAAGGAATAAAGATCATGGTGGTTGGAGGAAATTTGTGGTTTTGAACACATTGAACCTTCAAACCAAAGTAGTGACTTAAAGACTCTAGTGTCTTGCTGTAAGTAATGAACATGATCAGTTTTGGGTGGTGTGTGTTGCTGCAGTTGAACAGACAATTTAGACTGCATAGAACAGCAATTGGATGGAGAAGTTGCACTTGCAGATTCAGGTAACATTTAACTCATTGGTCAACTGGAATCCCTTGAAGGAATGAAAGAGTGTGACATAGGGTTGTGGGAGAGAAAAGAGGATGTATAGAACAACAAAAACCTACCTCTACATAGTTGTGAATAAATTCAGAATCATTAATATTTTCCTTCGTCCAAGTGGCAACCATTGATCATTTGGAGACCTTGCCCATTAGTAGCCAACAAGAAGAAACAAAACCTTCAACTAATTCAAACAAATTTTAATTTTAAAGAATTTAATGTTTGTTTTAAAAATGTAAATAAGCTGCCAGTTAAAGAGAAGGTGATGTTTTAGACTGCTCAGAAGGCAATTTGGGACCAAAATCTAACTTGCAGACTTGGGACTTCTCTGCATTTTGCTATCCATCTACTTAAATGGATGGAATTTCTGGACTGACGAACACACAAGAAGGATAATTGCTACCTGAACATTTACTCATAATGCTGCCCACATCATAAAGTGCAAACATGGACATGCAATATTAACAAGGGATTTGCATAGAACATGCTATTTTGGATTGTTTGCTGGAATATGTGACCTACATACTGCCTTTAATGCATTAACAAATATAGAAGATACTGAAGAAACTCTGATGTGACCACCTGTGTGAAGTGAAACAGTGTTATCTTTTGAGTCTGGTATGAAGAGTCATACCGGAATTGATACATTAACTCTTGTTACTGACTCCACAGATGCTGTCAGACCACCTGAGTTTCTTGAGCATTCTGTTTGTTTAAGATTTCCAGCATCTGCACTATTTTGCCTTCATCTGTCTATTGATGCATTATTGATCAAGTGAAATTGTACAGGATTGACTGTGAACTACCATGGAGACATGAAATCTGCCCTGCTCAAAGGTGCCCATTTGCAGTGGTGGAGATGAAGGGAAGGCAAAGTGGTGCTATGCCCAGGATGTGGGCCAACTCCGTAATAGCTTAACAAATTCCAGTGTTACAGACAGGGAAGGGAGGCAATTTGACCATAAGGCCATAAGGTATAGGAGTCAAATTAGGTCATTCAGCCCATCGAGCCTGTTCAGCCATTTGATCATGGGTGATGCATTTTTCAATGCTATTCTCCTGCCTTCTCCCTGTTTGCTCCCTTTGTTTTGTCACAAACTTGATTGACAATCGTTTATTTTTCTGTCTGAAAGTGGAGGAGTTTTTAAAATGTTACCTCTAACTTTTGAAATAGACTGCCATCTGTTCCCACAGAACTTCTGTTTGTGAACTACAATTTTTAAAAGGACTCGCAACAAACAGTCTGGATTTTAAAACAGAAGTATAGTTTATTCATGTTCAAGCCTGGGGGCTAATTATCACAACACATACCTACTTACATGCGTACATTAAAGAGAAGGGAATAAAAAGGAAGGAAGATACAATCAACAATAACTATAAGTGAAAGAAATAAAAATATAGTGCTACAGGAACTTGAGTCTAACAGCAACTGTAGAGAGAGGAACTGAGTTAATGTTTCAAATTTAACAATACATCTTTCCAAAAAGTGTTTGGAGTTAGATGTGTGCAGTTGGCTGACACTTCAGAATTTCTTTCACTTCGTCATCTCAGAAAGATGATGTTGGTGTGTAGGCTTTTCCAGCAATATCAGGAACCGTGTGGAGTACTAAGCTTCAAGGAATTACTGGACTTGAACCAAGCTTAGCCTAGCCTGGAGTATGGTATTTTCTCGGTAGTCTTCCAAACAAATAGTGTTAACAGTAGGCTAGCTTTCTTTTAACCAGACAGATGCAGTGGGGTCTGGAGATTATTGTTAACCACTCCAAAGGCCAGGGAGTCTTTTGATCATGTGGCAGACCAATTAAAGCATCTGAAACAAAAACAAATTGCTGGAAAAACCCAGCAGGCCTACCAATGTCTGTGGATAAAAAGCAGAATTGAAGGTTTGCGCCCAGTGATTGTTATTCTTTTATACTAGTTTGACTGCAATATCCACTTAATGGAGGACATGAGAGAGGCCGAGAGGCTGTAAATTTGATATAAAAACAGAAAACATTGGAGAAATTCAGCAAGCATTGAACTCAAAACATTAACCCTGTTCCACTCTTTAAAGATGCTTCTGGGTCTGCTGAATTTCTGCCATTTTCTGTATGTATTTCAGATCTCCAACATTGGTATTTTGCTTTCATTTAGGTGGTAGTTTAAACTTTGTCTTGCAAGCAGATGGTTGGAGCTTCCCAGAGATTGTCAATTTGCAACATGTTGTCAATAGTAGTTATTAGTTTAGTCCAAATTCTGTTTTAAAATTTAAAGAAGAAAGTTGTAGCCTGTAAAATAATTTATGATTATCATTTCTTATGGACATGACTTCTGGCCTTAAATGTTCTCCATATCTTAGTATTCATCCAACTGATGAGTAACCTAAGTACAGTACTGCTCTGGAAACCATTATCTTGATGAATTTGCTGGTGCTTTCAACTGTCTTGTTTCTGGCCTGACCGAATTATTTCTGGATAACTGGTTTTCCTCTTTATCACAGTGTGATTTCCTGCAGCTTCTTCTATATGCTGAAATAACTTTTGATTTTCCTGTTTAGCTCATGTTGGTGGTTATTAATTTTTTGTGTACTTGCTGTATGAATTCTACAGCACTTGAAGTGTTTTACCACATGTGACTGTGAATGGGTATGTATAAATGTCAAATTATATTTGTTTTATGCTAAAACCTTAGCTGTGTAGTTACCTATGCATAAGCAGTCCTTCCAGTGTTTATTCCTGTGGAGTTTTGGCCACTTGCATCATTTTACATTACCTTTTGAGAGTTGTGCTCTTGTTTTGAGATATGTTGCAAAATAATATAAGGATATAAGTGAAGTTGGCTTAAGTAATGCACTAAGTGCTAGCACAATTACAACTAGCTTCCATATTGCAATGAATAAAATGCTTTCCAAGAGTGAAATTTAATGTGTGGTTGTGTGTCCTGTTAAACTGAACACTCATTTTATTGCATGTTGTAAAAATTAGTAAAGTTTATCAACCTTATGTGTGCTCACAGATAGTTGGAAATGGAAGTGAACAGCAACTCCAAAAGGAACTCGAGGATGTATTAATGGATTCATCAATGGAGGGTCATCGGGCTGCTAGAGAACCTTTGGAAGCAATGCCGGCTTCTCCTGCAAGTGAAGATTCACTGACTGAGGATATTTCCTTAACTCCATCTCCTGTTTATTCAGGGTTAATGGTGGTGCCCCAGAAAACAGATATGACTCTACTAATTAAACCAACACAAGGAAGTAAGTGGAATTGTAAAGCTACTGACACAGACATCCCAATGGGTACAGAAAAACAAATCTTTCATAATCTTTGAAAGATGGGAAAGGAACAATTGCAGTTTAAGTCACTATTTAAGTAGAGTAACAATAACCTGATATTTTCCCCCACGCAGGGAGGTTTTAGAAATTGCTTCTGACATCGAATGAAGATATTAATGTTAAAAGTGAATGTATTGGAACAGCAAGTTGCGGTGACAAGCTATTATTCTAGAGCGTTTCCAACCGAGAATTTTGTTTAATTGCTTTGCTGTGTTTTCAGATATCAGACCAGTATTTACCAGTTGACCTCATATGGTATTGCTCCCAGCGAATCAGCTGATAATATCCTATTGCTCGTATGACTGATGTCCATTTGGATTTATTGATGTAGCTGGCATCCACTACGTTGTTTCTCTAATGATAACACCATTATGTGCCTGTGTAACTCCCATGTTGCCTCATAATCCCAAATGATAACACACCTGTCATTTTCATAATTCTAAAAATCATTGACGTGATCCACAATAAGGAAAGATCTAAAATGGTATATTAAATCTGAATCTGTAAAGTAGATGAAAATATGAAAAATTATTCATGGAATGCTGTAGTGATAGAAAATCAATTATAATGTGACAAATGTTAAAACATGAACTTTGGTGTAAATTGGAATGGACGGATGTGAATCATGAGCTTACATGATGCATGTTAACATTTTTGAAATTAGAGATGAAAGATTATTATATAGAGAAAATATTGAAAATTCAAAACAAATGTTAAATGTCAAATAAAAATGTCTTAATAGGAAAAGACACAAAAGAGGCCAGATAGATTGAAGGCAAGATCCCCATGGAGGCAAGATGAGCTGGGACGGCAGGAGTAATCCATTTGTCAATTTTGGGAAGTAAAAAATATAGACACATTTGTTGTTATATTTAACTAATGTGGCATGAAATAAAATAGGATGGGATGGGATGATTGCCAATGGAAACTAGATCTCTGACATGTAATAATGGCATGTGGTTACTTAATCTCGGGGGACCAGGGTGTGGTATGGTGAGAGACAATGGCTTTAATGCATTATCTTGGCATGCAAAAGTTGTAGCTGTGTGCTAAAACAGAAATAAAATGGTCTGAGCGGAAAGACATAGTTTTTTTAAAAAATCCAATAAGAAGGTTGAAGTGAGGCCAAACAAAAGGAAAGCAAATTACATTTAAAAAAAACACTGGAACAGATGTTAATATTAGAATGGAGGGTTCTTGAAGTCCAAAATGATGTTTTCTAAATTGTTTCATGCAATTAATTTTTAAAAAGGAAGTTAAAGCTCCAGCAGTTTAATTGGAGTTACTAGTCTGTTTACTTTTGCATTTAGAAAAACCTCAAATCCATCATGGTTCATTAATGTCCTTGAGGGAAGGAAACCTGGTCTGGCCTTCAGAGTGGCTCCAGACCCACAGCAATAGTGTTGACTTTCAACTGCCCCCTGGGTCATGGGAATGGGCAATAACTGTTGGACTAGCTCTGTTGCCCACCAACTGAGAATGAATTTAAAACTAAACTCTTGAGATGGCACTTGGAGGTACGATAATGGTGATGCCCAAGACAGAAGGAGACATGAGTAGAGGCTAAAAGCTAATTTTCAGTTTGTGGCAGAAGGTCGGTATGATTTAGATGATCTTGAATGACAGTACTTTAACACTGTGGTGGTACTTCAAAGAATTAGTAAGGTGAGAGAGTGAGCAAAACTCAGCATGGTCCAATAGTGACCCAGGCAGCATTGGTTCTGCGACTGTAATCAATTGGTCATCTATCCTTTTACTTGAATGAAGGTTAACAATGTTCACACAGATCAATCAGCAGTCTAAAAATGTTTTTGATCATGATTTAACAAAGTGTGGAGCTGGATGAACACAGAAGGCTAAGCAGCACCTTAGGAGCACAAAAGCTGACATTTCAGGCCTACACCCTTCATCGGAAGGGGGAGAGGGTTCTGAAATAAATAGGGAGAAGGGGGAGGCGGATCAAAGATGGATAGAGGAGAGGATAGGTGGAGAGGAGATAGACAAGTGAAAGAGGCGGGGATGGAGCCAGGAGAGGTGAGTGTAGTTGGGGAGGTAGGGAGGGGATAGGTCAGTCCAGGGAGGATGGACATGTCAAGGGGGCGGGATGAGGTTAGTAGGTAGGAAATGGAGGTGCGGCTTGAGGTGGGAGGAGAGTATAGGTGAGGGGAAGAACAGGTTAAGGAGGTGGGGTCGAGCTGGGCTGGTTTTGGGATGCAGTAGGGAGACGGGAGATTTTGAAGCTTTTGAAATCCACATTGATACCATTGGGCTGCAGAGTTCCCAAGCGGAATATGAGTTGCTGTTCCTGCAACTTTCAGGTGGTACTGTTGTGGCAGTGCAGGAAGCCCAGGATGGCATATTGTCTAAGGAATGGGAGGGGGAGTTGAAATGGTTTGCGACTGGGAGGCACATTTGTAGTAGGGGCGCACTGACCTCTACATTGCTGAGGCCAGACACCAACTCTCCGACACCACCTCCTACCGCCCCCTGGATCATGACCCCACCCCCGAGCACCAAACCATCCACTACTTCATCACCTCAGGTGACCTCCAACCTCATTGTTCCCTAACCCCACATTGCCCACTTCTATCTCCTTCCCAAAATCCACAAACCCACCTGTCCTGGTCGACCCATTGTCTCCGCCTGCTCCTGCCCCACTGAACTCATCTCCACCTATCTGGATTCTATTTTCTCCCCCTTGGTCCAGGAACTCCGGACTGACATCCGTGACACAACCCACGCCTTCCACCTCCTCCAGAATTTCGAATTCCCCGGTCCCCAACACCTCATTTTTACCATGGACATCCAGTCCCTAATACACCTGCATTCCCCATGCAGACGGCCTAAAGGCCCTCCACTTCTTCCTGTCCCGCAGGCCCGACCAGTCCCCCTCTACCGACACCCTCATCTGCCGTGCCAAACTCGTCCTCACCCTCGACAAGTTCTCTTTTGATTCCTCCCGCTTCCGACAAACTTAAGGGGGTGGTCATGGGTACCCGCTTTTGCACAAGCTCTGCCTGCCTCTTTGTAAGTTATGTGGAACAATCCCTCTACCCACCTTCACTAGCCCTAAACCCCACCTCTTCCTCCGTTACATTGATAATTGTATCGGTGCCCCCTTGTGCTCCCAGGAGGAGCTCAAACAGTTCATCCACTTCACCAACACCTTCCACCTGCAGTTTACCTGGACCATCTCCAACACATCCCTCACCTTCCTGGACCTCTGTCTCCACCTCAGGCAACCACCTAGAAATCGATATCCATTTCAAGCCCACCAGCTCCCACAGCTACCTAGAATACACCTCGTCCCACTCACCTTCCTGCAGAAATTCCATCCCCTATTCCTAATTCCTTCACCTCTGCTGCATCTGCTCCCAGGATGAGGCATTCCACTCCCATACATCTCAGATGTCCTCGTTTTTCAAAGGCCGCAACATTCTAACCACCCCCCCCCCCCCCCCCCCCAACCCACCCACCCACCCAACCGAAGTGGTCGAGAACGCCCTCGACCATGTTTCCTGCAACTCATCCCTCACACCCCGTACCCGCAATAACTGCAAAAGAGAATCCCCTTCTTCCTCACATACCACTCCATCATCCTCCAACATTTCCGCCATCTGCTATCCGACCCCACCACCAAAGACATGTTCCCATCCACACCCTTGTCTGCTTTCTAGTGGGACCACTCTCTCCGCAATTCCCCTGTCTGCTCCACACTCTGGTCCAACCCCACCACACCCGGCACTTTCCCCTGCAACTGCAGGAAGGGCTACACTTGCCCCCATACCCCCTCCCTCACCCCCATCCCAGGCCCCAAGAAGACTTTCCACATCAAGCAGATGCTCACCTGCCCATCTGCCAATGTGGTATACTGCATCCGCTGTACCCGTTGTGGCCTCCTCTACATCGGGGAAACCAAGCAGAAGCTTGGGGACCGCTTTGCAGAACACCTATGCTCGGTTTGCAATAAACAACTGCACCTCCCAGTCGCGAACCATTTCAACTCCCCCTCCCGTTTCTTTAGATGACGTGCCCATCCTGGGCCTCCTGCAGTGCTACAGTGATGCCACCTGAATGTTGCAGGAACAGCAACTCATATTCCGCTTGGGTACCCTGCAGCCCAATGGTATCAATGTGGATTTCACAAGCTTCAAAATCCCCCATCCCCCTACTGCATCCCAAAACCAGCTCAGCTTGCCCCCGCCTCCCTAACCTGTTCTTCCTCTCACCTATCCCCTCCTCCCACCTCCAGCTGCACCTCCATTTCCCTAACCTCATCCCGCCTCCTTGACCTGTCCGTCCTCCCCAAACTGACATATCCCCTCCCTACCTCCCCTCCTACACTCACCTCTACTAGCTCCATCCCCGCCTCTTTAACTTGTCTGTCTCCTTTCCACCTATCTTCTCCTCTATCCAGCTTTGATCCACCTCCCCCTCTCTCCCTATTTATTTCAGAACCTTCTCCTCATTCCCCTTTTCTGATGAAGGGTGTAGGCCCGAAATGTCAGCTTTTGTGCTCCTAAATGCTGCTTGGCCTGCTGTGTTCATCCAACTCCACATCTTGTTATCTCGGATTCTCCAGCATCTGCAGTTCCCATTATCGTTGATCATGATTGGCCCAGTTTACTGGTCGTGAAAAGTTTCAGAAGATTTTCACAGTTCTGTCATTGTTCTTTATAGGAGAGAAAAAAAGCCCTAAATGGAAAATCCTCCCACTCTTTTGATCTTTTTATCTTTCATGATTATCAAGTATCTTTGCCTATAGTAATGTTTGTTTGGATTATCCATCCAGGAAAAAAACACTCATATATCGCTTTCCTATCACAGCATGCACCTGGCTCTTAAACTGTTCTCAGTGTTTTCCTCCTTTTGTCTCACTTAAAAACCTCGTCCATATACTGATCGCTCTTAGTAGGAAGAATAACTTGCTGATCCCAGCCAAATCTCATTTGCATGTTTCAAAGTAGTTTTTTTTCCTCCTGGAGTTACCCCACTATTATTGTTCTAATTTGTATTGCTCTGGATTTAGCTTATTCTACGTTGATATTGCATATCTGAGTCATAGACTGAAATACATTAGTTCGTCTTTGAGTGCTGTTGTAACACGGGGTTAATTTTAACCAAGCTGTCACTGAATGGGAACCCCATTGTGCAGTTTGGATGAGACACGTGTCCCATGATGAGTGTAAATGAACATTCAAGGAAGTATAAAATCAGCCATTCTGAGGAAGGGCTACTGGACCCGAAACGTTAACTGTTTTTTCCTTCACAGATGCTGTCAGACCTGCTGAGCTTTTCCAGCAACTTTGTTTTTGTTCCTGATTACAGCATCCGCAATTCTTTTGGTTTTTATTAAGTGTAAAACCAACGTTGTACTTAATTTGCTGGCAGGTGAACCAAGGTAAAGTTGGTCTCGAGTAGTCAAGCACATGGTTCCACGACTTCAATGCTTAATTTATGCCCAAGAGTGGAAGCAGTATTCAAGATGTAGTTTGATCAGAATGAGTTCAGTTGACTTGTATCCTTGTTTTCGCTGTGAGCTTTCTTTTTGTTCTAAGCATCTTAAACAATTAGAAGTCAGGATGGCCATTAAAACAAGTTCGCAGAGAATGTTTTTTTAGAGTTATTTCACTGGTTAGTTTGATCACATCAAATATGACATACTTTCTCAAAAGTGCAACTGCCAGCCCTGCCTTAACTTTATCCTGAGCTATATTGATACCATTCATGGAACATGTATATCAAATTGCACTTCCTACGTGCATTGCCTAGTATGCAATTTTTAAAATGCCTTATTTCCTTATGTTCTGTCCATTATCCTGTACATTGTTTATATTTAAAACCATTCGAGAGTACCTCTGGAAACATCTGTAGAGAAAAAAAAATTGTTAATGGTTTCAGTGCAGTACAATTCTTCACTTTGTTTTATTTAAGGTCAGCAGTATTTTGTCTTTTAATTCTCTATTAAAATTGAAATTTCTGTAGCTTTAAGCTTAAACAGTAAGGTTTTATGTACATCAATAAGAGTACATGATTAGATTTTGGAAAATTCTGAGAAATTAGGATGTCATTCTCTGAAAAAAAAGCTCCAGAAAGCTGACCTTTCTTTTGTGTCTATGTCAGTGTCACAAAGTTATCTGAGCACAGCATGTTATAATATATACTTTTGGGAGAAAAAGATGATACAGGAAAGAAATGTAGCCTTCAGAATATTCACTTCCAATGTCCACCCTGTCCAAACAAAATGATTAAATGTGACCAATATGTAAAGTTTATTGTGAAGTGAATTTACTTTGCCCGCTCCACTTCCATTCCTAAATTCTCACTTCTTTAACATTTCAGTGTTGTTGTACATTGAGAAATATTAATATATTTATCATTTTTTCATTACTCTCTGGGTGAAGAACCTCCCTCTGACGCCTCCTCCATACCTTGTTCCTAAGGATGGAGGAATTTCCATTTAGGGCTTTTTTTTCTCTCCTACAAAGAACAATGACAGAACTGTGAAAATCTTCTCAAACTTTTCATGACCAGTAAACTGGGCAAATCATGATCAACGATAATGGGAACTGCAGATGCTGGAGAATCCGAGATAACAAGATGTGGAGTTGGATGAACACAGCAGGCCAAGACATTCTCTTGCAAAAGTATGTCATATTTGATATGATCAAACTAACCAGCAAAATAACTAACAAAAACCATTTTTAGTAAGTTGTTTTAATGGCCATCCTGACTTCTGCCTCGTAGAATATAATTTCTGAAAATAAAAATACAAACTAAAAGTATAAGTAAGGCAGTCTTTAAGGCACCACAGATATTCACACCATTTTGTATTTTTTGCCCAATTGGTATTTTATGAAAGCCTCATTCAGCAACGAAAATAGCACCACCCTCTGGTCCTGATGCTGTATGCCTTGGATCTGGCTTTGCAATAATTGGAAATCATAGAACATAGAACATGGAAAAGTATAGCACAGTACAGGCCCTTCGGCCCACGATGTTGTGCCGTGGAATAATCGTAATCCAAAAATAAAATAACCTAACCTACATTTCCCTCAATTCACTGCTGTCCATGTGCATGTCCAGCAGTCTCTTAAATGTCACTAATGACTCCGCATCCATGACTACCACTGGTAAACTATTCCATGCACTCACAACTCTCTGGGTGAAGAACCTCACTCTGACATCTCCTCTGTACCTTCCTCCTAACACCTTAAAACTATGCCCCCTCATGGCAGTCAATCCTGCCCTGGGGAAAAGTCTGGCTATCGACTTTATCCATGCCTCTCATTACCTTGTATACCTCGATCAGGTCACCTCTCTTCCTCCTTCTCTCCAGAGAGAAAAGCCCAAGCTCAGTCAACCTCTCCTCGTAAGACAAGCCCTCCAGTCCAGACAGCATCCTGGTAAACCTCCTTTGCACCCTCTCCAAAGCTTCCACATCTTTCCTATAATAGGGCCACCAGAACTGGACACAATATTCCAAGCGTGGTCTCACCAGGGTTTTGTAGAGCTGCAGCATAACCTCGTGGCTCTTAAACTCGATCCCCTTGTTAATGAAAGCCAAAACACCATATGCTTTCTTAACAACCTTATCCACCTGGGTGGCAACTTTGAGGGAGCTATGCACTTGAACACCAAGATCCCGCTGTTCCTCCACACTGCCGAGAATCCTGCCTTTAATCCTATATTCAGCATTTAAGTTCGACCTTCAAAATGCATCATTTCGCATTTATCCAGGTTGAACTCCATCTGCCATTTCTCAGCCCAGCTCTGCATTCTGTCAATGTTTCGCTGAAGCCTGCAATAGCCCTCAATACTATCAACGGCACCTCCAACCTTTGTGTCATCAGCAAACAGACTAACACACCCCTCAACCTCCTCATCCAAGTCATTTATAAAAACTCCAAAGAGCAGAGGCCCAAGAACAGAGCCCTGTGGGACACCACTCAGCACTGACCTCCAGGCAGAACATTTTCCATCTACAACCACTCTCTGCCTCCTGTCAGCCAACCAATTCTGAATCCAGACAGCCAAATCACCCTGTATCCCATACCTCCTGACTTTATGAATGAGCCTGCCGTGGGGAACCCTATCAAATGCCTTGCTGAAGTCCATGTACACCACATCCACTGCTTGACCCTCGTCAACCTGTGTCGTGACTTCCTCAAAAATCTCAATTAGATTTGTGAGACATGACTTGCCCCTCTCAAAGCCATGCTGACTCCCTTTAATCACGCTATGCTTTTCCAAATAGTCATAAATCCTATCCCTCGGAATTCTTTCCGAAACCTTGCTGACCACAGACGTAAGACTGACTGGTCTGTTATTTCCAGGGATTTCCCTATTCCCTTTCTTGAAAAGAGGCACAACATTTGCCTCCCTCCAATCTTCCGGTACGACTCCCGTGGAGAGTGAGGAAGCAAAGATCTTCGCCAGCGGCTTAGCAACCTCCTTCCTTGCTTCCCAGAGCAACCTAGGATAAATCTGGTCTGGCCCTGGGGGCTTATCAATCTTAATGTTTGCCAAAATTTCCAGCACATCAACTTCCTCAATCTTGATCTGTTCAAGCCTGTTTTCCTGCTCCTCAAAGTTCTCATTCACAACAAGGTCCCTTCCCTTAGTGAAAACTGAAGCAAAAAACTCATTTACGGCTTCCCCTATCTGCCTCAGACTCCACACACACTATCCTTGATCGGCCCTACCTTCTCCCTGATCATTCTCTTATTCCTCACGTATGAGTAAAATGCCTTTGGGTTCTCCCTAATCCTTCCTGCCAAGCCTTTATCGTGCCCCCTCCTGGCCCCCCCTCAGTCCACTTTTGAGCTCCTTCCAAGCAAGCCTGTAATCGTCTAAAGCTGTGCTAGACCCTTGCTTCCCCCACTTGTGTACGCTGCCTTTTTCTTTTTGACAAGAAGCACCTCTGTACCCGTCATCCAAGGCTCCTTAATTTTACCCCTTCTTACCTGTCTCAGAGGAACAAATTTATACATCACTCGCAACAACTGCTTCTTAAACAGCCTCCACATGTCTGCTGTGCCCTTTCTGTGGAACAATTGCTCCCAATCTGTACTTTCCAACTCCTGTCTGATAGTGTCATAGTTTCCTTTACCCCAGTTAAATATCTTCCCCTGGTAACTGCTCCTTTCCCTTTCCATGGCTATGGTAAATGTGAGGCTTTTGTGGTCACTGTCGCCAAAGTGTTCTCCCACCACGAGATCTAACACCTGTCCTGGCTCATTGCCGAGCACCAAATCCAAAATGGCCTCCCCCTCGTCGGCCTGTCCATCATAATTTGACATGTGATCCTGGTCTTTTGTCTCTCCAGAGATGATTATTCTTCCTGCCTCAACCTTTTCTGTTTGAAATCTAAGTTTAAATTAAGAGCCAGTGAGATGAAAATCTCCCCAATATACTGGTTGTAATGATATTCCATGCAAACTGAAATAAATTTGTGTTGGCTTACTGCAGCTCAGAATAGAGAAAAAACAAGTGTCACAAGTTTGCATTAGTTTGGTAACTGACGTTAAATCAATATTGCGTCATCTGATCAGCTCTCTACATTTTATCGGAATACAAATTTGCCTTTTCTCCTAAAATCATCTGACAGAGAGATGGTGGAGGGGTATGATTACAGCACAATATAATTATTATTTCCCCAACCAAATCTTCCCTGAAATCAGTTTGTTTTAGATCTCGTCTGGTATTAGCTTACTGGTGTTTGGAGACTTGTAAATTCAACTTTTACCTAGCTTCCTATTCTTCTTGAATGCCATACACTGCTCTATTCATGGGCACTATCCTTGTCATATGCAGCCTTGTCTTTCTGGTATCTATCTGAAAGTCCATATTGAAGTAAATAAATATAATCATTTTGTTTAGTTTTAAATAGTGCATGCATTCTTTGATATCTCACGCCTTTGCCATTTGATCCTTTTGCCCCCACTACTACAGTATAAAAGACTATTTCCCTATTTACGTAGTTTGCATAACAGTGGCCCCAGCACAGTTCAGGTGCAGACCACCTCAATGGTAGAGCCCACTTTCCCTAGTACTGATGTTGGTGTCCCACAGACTGGAATTTACTTCTCCCACAACAGTCTGAACCACATCATCAACTTGCTAATTGTATGTACCAGTGCCAGTTTTATAGAATCCCTACAGTGTGGAAACAGGCCCTTCGGCCCAACAAGTCCATACTGAACCTCAGAGCATCCCACCCAGACCCATCCCCCTATAACCCACCTAATCTACACCTCCCATAACACTACGCGCAATTTAGCATGGGCAATCCACCTAACCTGCACATTTTTGGACTGTGGGAGGAAACCGGAGTACCCAGAGGAAACCCACGCAGACACGGGGAGAATGTGCAAACTCCACACAGACAGTCGCCCGAGGCTGGAATTGAACCCAGATCCCTGGCGCTGAGAGGCAGCAGTGCTAACCACTGTGCTACCGTGCTGCCCTGTGCATGGCTCAGGTAATATTCAGTGGTTATAACCTTTTGAGGTTCTACTTTTAAATTTTGTGCTTACATCTCACATTGTCTATGCAAGAGATCTTTCCTCATTTTGTATATGTTGTTGGTGCCTACATGGACTGAGAGTACCGGATCCTCCTCTAACGACTGCAAATTTCCTTCTAGTCATGAGCAGATATCCCAAATTCTGGTGCCAGGCAAGCAACACCGTTGTTTGAACTCTTGCTCATTGCTGCAGAGAATGTTGCAAGGATAATAATTGATTGAAAATAACTGAAATAAACTTGCATTGCTGCTGTTGGGAAACAGCTAATAATTTTGATCTACATGCCCCCTAATGGTGATCATGTGGGGCAAAGTATCCAAGAATAAATATTGGTCACTTATGACAAAGGGACAGCAATGATCATGAGTGACTTTACATATTGAACGGGGAAAAATCAGATTAGCTTTAGTACTAGTTATTTGCCCTAAACCAATCTGTTGTCAGCCCTGTTCCTCCAAGCCACTCGCCATCCCGTTTGATGAGTTGGGGTGGTTTATAAATTGGCATGGTTACAGACTAGGTGATTTTTGTGATGGAGAGAAAGTGAGGTTGGAATTCTAACTATAGAAGACTCAGAGTTTGCAGCTTGGCTCAAATAACAACAGTAGGGACTTTTGCAAAGTCATGAAGTTTATGCTTTGGAGTTGAGGCAATAACTTTGGTTTTCCCACTATTTAATGTCGGATCTGCTGTCCAACAACTGAGGCAGTAGAAGATGAGACTTAGCTGGAGAGTTAGAGCAGGTGTCTTCTTACATACATTCAGAAAATAGACCTTTCATATGAAGGAGCTGCAAAGGAAATGAATGCTTGTTCTATTTTAAATTGAAGTTGATTCAGGTCTCACCAAATTGTTATGAGAAGATTTCTGTGGAATTTAGTTTTATGTGGAATATAATTGAAGTTTGAAATAATAATTATATACTGAATATTATTATGTTGCTCTTGTTTTATTGTTGGATCATTTACATTTTCAAATATTAAAAAGGCATCACATTGAAAAATAGTTTGGGCAGCACTGCTTGTTACAGTTCTCTGAAAATTACTTGAGTCAAACAATTTTTAATCCATTTCAAGAGCTAATAAAAATTACCTAGAATAAAAAACGTGAGTCTGCTGTCATAACTACCTGCTTTCTGTGTTGAACTTAGTGGATTCTCCGAACTCCAGTCCCTCGACACCCATACCAGATGAAGACAGCGTTTTGTTCAGCAAACTCACGTACTTGGGATGTGCTTCAGTGAATGCTCCTCGGAGTGAAGTGGAAGCCCTCCGTATGGTGTCCATTCTGCGAAGCCAGTGTCAGGTCCCCTTAGATGTGACACTCTCGGTGCCTAATGTTTCCGAAGGAATTGTGAGGTAGGAATTAGGGTTATCTGACTTGTAGTTCGGGTAAAATGCACAGTGGCTTTGTCTAAGTGAGTCAGTTCATTTTTCTTCGTCTTGCATTCATCCAGCCTAGGACACAAAACAGACTTGTGAAAAGGGGCTCTCATTCATGTGGCATGAAAAGGTGGTGCTGATTGTTTGAGCCATCATAGGCATTCCAATGCAGCAGAACCAGTTAACTGCCAACCTTTACTCCTCAGAGTAGGCGGGTAGCTGATTGATTAAGTTATTTCTGTGAGAATGCAGCAGGGGTTAACAGTTGCCCAGGCCTGTTATTCTTACAATGAATTTGGTGTAATGTGTATACAAATTCCTTTTGCCTACCTTAAAATAAGGTCCTTCATGTTGCTTCTAGCACACAGTGAGCCTGACTGATAACCTTACCTTGATTTCATGTAATTTGCCGCACAGTCTGGATTATTTAGCAAATTTTTACCAGTTTCCAAATCACAACTGGAGGTGGTCTTCTGAGGCTTGCAGACGTGGGATGCCTGAGCATGATTGACATGCTGTCTGCTTCCAATCATCAAAGGGGGTATGTTTGAAACAGTTTGCTGGTCATTGAAGCTATGGCCTTTGTACCTGGCAGCAGAGCAGCACTGAAATTCCGAAGTCATAATGTTGCTTTGGCCTGACGGCATTCTTACTGGAGAAACCAGTCATGGGTTTGTTGCAAGGTAACATCATGAGACAGTCAGTTTCATTGCTATTGAAATATCTGAGGCATTTTTTTTTACCCATTTGCATGTAATCACAGGTAAGCTGAGCACCATTCGGAAATAAAAGCACTGGCTGTTAGCCCTTTCATGAGTCTGCCTGATTTTATAGCAAGTTCTAATTGATCAGGCTAACCACTGGCAGAGTAGTTTCGTTGCATCCTATCTTAGCATCAGGCTTTTTTTGGTGAGTAGTTTGCTAGGGACCCAGTAATACATCTGACAATATTGGTTCCATAACGTATGCAACTGTAAGAATCATTGATATTTGTGCCATGTCGCTACTCCCTAGATCTCCTGTTGCCTGAACCTTTTTTCATTGAGCTTGTGAACTTAGCAACTTGTGTAGTTGAGTTAAATTTGACCAACACCGTGTGCATCCAAATAGATAGTACAGGCTCAACTCTTGCTGACACCTTTTATTTTGGTTGCCATAAAAAGAATGATTTGACCTTGCATACTTCCTGTTTGCAATATTTGAATCCACAGCTGTATCTAAATTCCGAGACCGTGGCAGAATGGCAGTGTAGCGTGCGGGCTCCTGCCCAGAGCTCATTTGCATCCGATTTTATTCTTTTTCTTCTTTCACTTGTTATTTCCCTTATTTTGATCTACTTGCCATCTGTGGAGAGTGGGTTTGTGTAGTACAGAAGGGAGTGAGCTAGCCTGGTGGAATTGAGCCATTGTGGTAGAGAGTGAGAGATAATGGGAACTGCAGATGCTGGAGAATTCCAAGATAATAAAATGTGAGGCTGGATGAACACAGCAGGCCAAGCAGCATCTCAGGAGCACAAAAGCTGATGTTTTGGGCCTAGACCCTTCATCGGAGAGGGAACTGGAATAAATAGGGAGAGAGGGGGAGGCGGACCGAAGATGGAGAGTAAAGAAGATAGGTGGAGAGAGTATAGGTGGGGAGGTAGGGAGGGGATAGGTCAGTCCAGGGAAGACGGACAGGTCAAGGAGGTGGGATGAGGTTAGTAGGTAGCTGGGGGTGCGGCTTGGGGTGGGAGGAAGGGACGGGTGAGAGGAAGAACCGGTTAGGGAGGCAGAGACAGGTTGGACTGGTTTTGGGATGCAGTGGGTGGGGGGGAAGAGCTGGGCTGGTTGTGTGGTGCAGTGGGGGGAGGGGACGAACTAGGCTGGTTTAGGGATGCAGTAGGGGAAGGGGAGATTTTGAAACTGAAACTGGTGAAGTCCACATTGATACCATATGGCTGCAGGGTTCCCAGGCGGAATATGAGTTGCTGTTCCTGCAACCTTCGGGTGGCATCATTGTGGCAGTGCAGGAGGCCCATGATGGACATGTCATCTAGAGAATGGGAGGGGGAGTGGAAATGGTTTGCGACTGGGAGGTGCAGTTGTTTGTTGCGAACTGAGCGGAGGTGTTCTAGAAAGCGGTCCCCAAGCCTCCGCTTGGTTTCCCCAATGTAGAGGAAGCCGCACCGGGTACAGTGGATGCAGTATACCACATTGGCAGAGGTGCAGGTGAACCTCTGCTTAATGTGGAATGTCATCTTGGGGCCTGGGATAGGGGTGAGGGAGGAGGTGTGGGGACAAGTGTAGCATTTCCTGCGGTTTCAGGGGAAGGTGCCGGGTGTGGTGGGGTTGGAGGGCAGTGTGGAGCGAACAAGGGAGTCACGGAGAGAGTGGTCTCTCCGGAAAGCAGACAGGGGTGGGGATGGAAAAATGTCTTGGGTGGTGGGGTCGGATTGTAAATGGCAGAAGTGTCGGAGGATGATGCGTTGTATCCGGAGGTTAGTAGGGTGGTGTGTGAGAACGAGGGGGATCCTCTTAGGGCGGTTGTGGCGGGGGCGGGGTGTGAGGGATGTGTTGCGAGAAATACGGGAGACGCGGTCAAGGGCGTTCTCGATCACTGTGGGGGGAAAGTTGCGGTCCTTAAAGAACTTGGACATCTGGGATGTGCGGGAGTGGAATGTCTTATCGTGGGAGCAGATGTGGCGGAGGCAGAGGAATTGGGAATAGGGGATGGAATTTTTGCAGGAGGGTTGGTGGGAGGAGGTGTATTCTAGGTAGCTGTGGGAGTTGGTGGGCTTGAAATGGACATCAGTTACAAGCTGGTTGCCTGAGATGGAGACTGAGAGGTCCAGGAAGGTGAGGGATGTGCTGGAGATGGCCCAGGTGAACTGAAGGTTGGGGTGGAAGGTGTTGGTGAAGTGGATGAACTGCCCAGTCCCTGTACACCTGCATTCCGCATGGTGATGGCCTCAAGGCCCTCCGCTTCTTCCTGTCCCGCAGGCCCGACCAGCCCCCCTCCACCGACACTCTCATCCGCCTTGCTGAACTTGTCCTCACACTCAACAACTTCTCTTTTGACTCCTCCCACTTCCTACAGACTAAGGGGGTGGCCATGGACACCCGCATGGGCTCCAGCTATGCCTGCCTCTTTGTAGGTTACGTGGAACAGTCCCTCTTCCGCACCTACACAGGCCCAAACCCCACCTCTTCCTCCGGTACATTGATGACTGTATCGGCGCCGCCTCTTGCTCCCCAGAGGAGCTCGAACAGTTCATCCACTTCACCAACACCTTCCACCCCAACCTTCAGTTCACCTGGGCCATCTCCAGCACATCCCTCACCTTCCTAGACCTCTCAGTCTCCATCTCAGGCAACCAGCTTGTAACTGATGTCCATTTCAAGCCCACCGACTCCCACAGCTACCTAGAATACACCTCCTCCCACCCACCCTCCTGCAAAAATTCCATCCCCTATTCCCAATTCCTCCACCTCCGCCACATCTGCTCCCACGATAAGACATTCCACTCCCGCACATCCCAGATGTCCAAGTTCTTTAAGGACCGCAACTTTCCCCCCACAGTGATCGAGAACGCCCTTGACCGCGTTTCCCGTATTTCCCGCAACACATCCCTCACACCCCGCCCCCGCCACAACCGCCCTAAGAGGATCCCCCTCGTTCTCACACACCACCCTACCAACCTCCGGATGCAACGCATCATCCTCCGACACTTCTGCCATTTACAATCCGACCCCACCACCCAAGACATTTTTCCATCCCCTCCCCTGTCTGCTTTCCGGAGAGACCACTCTCTCCGTGACTCCCTTGTTCGCTCCACACTGCCCTCCAACCCCACCACACCCGGCACCTTCCCCTGAAACCGCAGGAAATGCTACACTTGTCCCCACACCTCCTCCCTCACCCCTATCCCAGGCCCCAAGATGACATTCCACATTAAGCAGAGGCTCACCTGCACATCTGCCAATGTGGTATACTGCATCCACTGTACTTGGGGACCGCTTTCTAGAACACCTCCGCTCAGTTCGCAACAAACAACTGCACCTCCCAGTCGCAAACCATTTCCACTCCCCCTCCCATTCTCTAGATGACATGTCCATCATGGGCCTCCTGCACTGCCACAATGATGCCACCCGAAGGTTGCAGGAACAGCAACTCATATTCCGCCTGGGAACCCTGCAGCCATATGGTATCAATGTGGACTTCACCAGTTTCAAAATCTCCCCTTCCCCTACTGCATCCCTAAACCAGCCCAGTTCGTCCCCTCCGCCCACTGCACCACACAACCAGCCCAGCTCTTCCCCCCCCACCCACTGCATCCCAAAACCAGTCCAACCTGTCTCTGCCTCCCTAACCGGTTCTTCCTCTCACCCATCCCTTCCTCCCACCCCAAGCCGCACCCCCAGCTACCTACTAAACTCATCCCACCTCCTTGACCTGTCCGTCTTCCCTGGACTGACCTATCCCCTCCCCACCTCCCCGCCTATACTCTCCTCTCCACCTATCTTCTTTTCTCCATCTTCGGTCCGCCTCCCCCTCTCTCCCTATTTATTCCAGTTCCCTCTCCCCATCCCCCTCTCTGATGAAGGGTCTAGGCCCGAAACGTCAGCTTTTGTGCTCCTGAGATGCTGCTTGGCCTGCTGTGTTCATCCAGCCTCACATTTTATTATCGTGGTAGAGAGTGAGGTCACCTAGCATCTGCGGCAGCAGCGAGAGCAGGCAGCCCCAGGTCGAGTTTGACACGGTCTGGAGGCAAGGCTTGGCATGTTGTGCTTGAAGGACTGTAATGCTGAACTTTATATTTTCTTTATAACTTATTCCTAACATGCTGTACCTCGGCATCTTTGTACCTAAGATGGCATCGTGAGTGGCGACTTTCTAAACTTTTCACTGCACTCATGTGAGTACATGTTACAATAAACCTAATTCTCATTTTAATTCTTAACATACCTTAATTAACTCCATTCAAACTTACCTTTGAAATGCCGCAAACAAATAAGCTCATTTCACTGCTCTTGAGAAATTTACCAAATGGCTCTGTACCATTATCTATTGAAAGGTTATGCTTACCAATCAATATGTGCCATAGGCGTCTGACGTTCGCAGTGCTACAAGATCCGTCTTATTGGAAACATTGTGAATAATGATGCCGCTTGCTGCATAGCCTTGCTGAAGGCATATCAAAGTTATCCTGTGCCCTAATGGTTACCCTGATCATATCATTGCTTAATCAATATTGCTTAAATTCAGTAAAGTGCCACTTCTGGCTCTGAATGGTGCCCAATTTTTGTCAAAAAGTAGAAATCTTTGTCAAAAATTTGAGCAAGAAGTTGTTTTACCAATCTCTCGAATGAGTAAAGTGATAGCTTCCATGTTGTTGTGTTTCCAGATATGTAGCCCCTACGTCTTGATGATTAGCAGACTCGAATGAACGAGGCACCCCATTGACCATTCACACACTATCAACGTGCTTCCCAATCTGTTTGCAAGTTTCAAAACATTATGTGCAGCAACATTGTGATTCCATTCTTGGACAACATTTAGTAAATAATTGAGACTGTTGAGAATTACTCCAGAAACCAATTAACTCTTTTGGGCTTGTGGTACAACACATTGGCGCGTGCTTGAAGCTGTGCACAGAATCCTGTAGGCTAAAAGAACTTGTACAAAATAAATTTATTTTTATTGGAGTAAAGGAGTGGTCATATTTGCCGCTGATCTCTGATGCCTTGCCATGCTAATGCTCTGACTACTTGTCTATCTGCCTGCTTGGAGTGCAAGGTAACTGTTCCTATTGCATATCCACATCAACAATAACCCAACCAGTCAGCACCCTCTTCTCGTGTTGTGTAAATTGTTGCCCCCTTTTCAAGACAGATTTGAGAATGCAAGATAAAAAGCTTTGGCTTTGCATTAAAGGAAACCATGTTTAAGAATTGGTTTCGCAGGAAGGTGGTATTTAATTTTAATCGAAAACAAAAAGTGCTAGAAGTCTCAGTTAGTCAGGTAGCATCTGTGGAGAGACAGCAAGCTAACATTTTGAGTCTAGATGACTCTTCAGAGCAGTATTTAATTTTTCTAGTTTATTTGATTTGGGCCATTATTTACATTTCTATTCCTGTTTTAATATTTTTGAATGTTGGTCATTTATTTACTATGCAAAAGCTAATATTTTCTGCACAACTGATAATATGACTGGTCAGTATTCCACATCAGCAGAATAGCTGATTCTCAGCTCATTTTATCTTCATGTTTCAAATCCCATCAAGTCTGTTCCCTCTGGATAAACCTCCCTTTAAACGTTCCCCATTTTTGGCCTTGTATTTTCTTCTCACCTGGAATTATTTTGTAGGATTACTGCGTGCTTAACTTTCAAAGCAGCAGTTAATTGCAGCCCTGTGGATGATGACTTTTTTTTGAATACCTGATGTAGGAAAATTTGCTGCCTTCATGGAATCCAACCCAGGAAAATCTGTTGCGTGTGTGGCTCTCCTGTATCAGCACCTAGGAAATAACTGGCATTCTATTCACTTTTGCAATTTATTATAATCAGAGGCACCAAATGACCGAACTTTGTGCAGTTGAAACTAAACTTGCTGTGTTAAAAGTACCTGCTGCAAATCACGTTCACATGTAGTGAATCTGTTCATACTATTCCAAGTTTTTATTTTGTTTTTAAATTTTTTAAAAAATGTCGTAACTGGAATGCAAGAACAAAAGTAACTCTGGGCACAGTTCCACAACATATCCTTTTAACAAGGTGGGCTAAGCTGACACATGGTATATTATCTCATCAATGGAGAGAAATTTGAGCAGGTGAATCCTGTATGAATTTGAGCCAAAACTGCCATGATATGTGGATTCAGTTTGTCCTGTTTTGGAGGCATATGTTGCATGCTCTGGGTAAAATATGAATGGTGACTGAAAGTAAAATTTGAGAGAAAAGAAAATTAGAACTAGAGGTGCTAAAACAGTGTTTTATGATTTGTTTACAGACTACTAGATCCACAAACGAACACTGAAATAGCAAACTATCCAATCTACAAGATCCTTTTTTGTGTCAGAGGACATGATGGCACTTCTGAGAATGATTGCTTTGCCTTCACTGAAAGTCACTACAATGCAGAAATTTTCAGAATTCATGTCTTTCGATGTGAAATACAAGAAGCAGTAAGCCTTAAGCTTTTATGCATTTTAGAAATTAGATTTATTAGAAGTAATTTATTTACAGACCTATTACAAGTACTACAGTGGTGGATCAATTTTATTGCACTGTTGGTATTTGGAAGATATATTTTAAATGTCTTGTGTAGGATTATTTTAAATAGCGTTTGTAGAATATTTTTTCACTTGTGTTGGCTTTGATGTGAGAAGGTTGTTGGAGAATGTCTTTGATATTTGAAATTGCCAAACTTATTTTCAAGATATTAAGTGTTTGAACATCATGACTGTTATGTTCTTGTTATAATCTGCTTGTTTGTGGCACCAACCCTCAACTGTCGAAGTTTGAAGCCTAGCTTTTGACGTTGCATATACGTTGTAAATATTTTGGTAGGAGTGGGAAACAATGGACGAATAAAGACATTGAGGCTCTGGTCAAGAATAAGAAAGAGACATACGTTAGGCATAGGCAACTGGAATCAAGTGATTCTTTTGAAAAGTGTAAGGGGTTTGGGGTATTCTTAAGAGGGAAATTAGGAAGGCAGAAAAGGGATATGAGGTATTCTTGGTAGATAAGCCTAAGGATAATTCAAAGAGATTCTGCAAGCACATCAAAGCAAAAGAGCAACAAGGAACAGAGTAGGATCCCTTAAAGATCAACATGATCGTCTATTGTGTGAAATGACAAGAGATGGGAGAGACGCTAAACAAATATTTTGTCAGTATTTATTGTGGTGAAAGACATGGAGACAAGATAACTCTGGGAAATAAATTTTGATGTCTTGAAAACAGTACATATTACAGAAGAGGTGGTGCTGGAAATCTTAAAACCGTAAAGGTGGATAAATCTCCAGGACCTCATCAAGTGTATTCTAGGACATTTGTGGGAAAGTAGGGAAGAAGTTGTGGGGACCCTAGCAGCGATGTTTGTATCATCTACAGTTATGGGTGAAGTGCTAGAGTTACAACATTTGAAAGACATTTGGGTGGGTACATGAATGGGAAAGGTTGAGAGGGATATGGGCCGAACGCAGGGAAATGGGACTAGTTTAGTTTGGGAAATTTGGTCAGCGTGGACGATTTGGACCAAAGGGTCTGCTTCCCTGCCGTTTGACTGTATGACTCTAAGTAGATTTTTAGTCGGTACTTGTTAAAAGTTTGGAAGTAGGAATTTACTACTAAAAAGTCGAGATTCTGGAAATATTTCACTTACAATAAATATTTAATGCAATTAGAGACCTAATTTTGGAAATTATTCTATCCTGAACACAAGATTGCTTTCTTAGCTGAATTTTAAAAAATCTATTTTAGGTAAGTCGCATTCTCTACAGCTTTGCCACAGCCTTCCGACGGTCTGCAAAGCAGACTCCTCTCTCAGCAAATCCACCAGCACTAACACCAGACAGTGATATATTCACATTTACTGTTTCATTGGAGATTAAAGAAGATGATGGCAAAGGATATTTCAGGTACTTCACCAAGCTTTGGAATTTTTGCCTGTTATGGGAAAGTGGCCATGTTTTTATCACTATGAATAAAGAAGCCTAATCAGTGACCAAATAGAGGTCATCCAAAATTACGGAAGATTTTGATAAAGTGAATGCATAGAAAATGTTTCTTCTTGGAGGAGAACATAATTAAGAGAACATTCATACAAGATTGTCACCCAAAAATCATGTGAAAATCTAGAATAAACTCCTTTGGCTCAGGAGTGTAGACAATATGCTAAATACTAGCACAGAGATTGGATAAAATGAGTAGAATAGATCGGTATGGAGGTATTTAGAAAAGTGAGGTTGTGACATGATCAGATGTCGTGATCTTGCTGTAGGGCTAAATCTCAGCATTGCTTGTATTTTAGTAAGTTGTAATAATAACATGTTTGAGAAATATTGAAAAGGATCTTTTAATTTTTGTAGGTGATTTGTGATTTTTATTAAGGGAAGGAGTATTCATACTGTAGGGTGATGTATTTTGCTTTCTTCAACAGGCACATACACAGTGTCACAAGATCGATATTTCAGATTTTGGGACCATTTGTCTGTGCAGCAAAATAGCTTAACCTAAACTGCTGAGTGGCATTTTAATGTACAGGGACTGTGACATTTCCAATTTGCATAGCAAAGAAACAGGCATCATATTTTTTCTGTGATGTAACATGTTGAATTATGAATGCCTTTTTTCACTACTGAAAACTACATTGCTATTTCTGCTGTTACTCTATATTAAAATATTGCAAATATCAGAGAGAAATGTTTCATGCAAGAGTGAAGTGGGATTCAAAGTAAGGTCCCGAAAATTAATAGCCTACAATAAAACCTACTGAATTTCGTTGCATGAATTACCAAAATGAATTGATGTTTTTGGAATTTTTCTTGACAGTGCAGTCCCCAAAGATAAGGATAAACAGTGTTTCAGACTCCGACAAGGAGTGGAAAAGAAGATTGTGACCTACGTGCAGCAATCGTCAAACAAGGAACTTGTCATTGAAAGGTATCAGATCTTACCTGAAAAATAGAAAAACATGATAATAGGCAACTTATCCAAATGTTTGAATTGCACTATTGTCCTGAGTATGATTCTGTGAATACATCTTTGCGCTTCGTTTTAAATTTACAGTGGGAAGTAACTTTAAAAAAACATAACTTTCAGCTGTGTAATGATGTGGATGCTGTAGATTTGGGAAATGTTTAGTAAATTTTAAGTGACTCAATGTTAGTTTGAACGTAATTTTAAGTTTCAGGATTAGAGTGCAGTAATCATCTTCTCTTCTTTCCCATCACATCGGTCGACCCACATGTCCCACTGCCTCTGTGATTATTTTCCCCTTATTACTTTGGTCTTCCCAGCTCCTGAGCATAGGCATTATGCTGAATTAGTGTGATATTAGTTCAGCATCTGCTGAAGTATTGTGACAACTTCTAGGTGTTTCACCTCAGGAAGAATATGAATGCATTAGAAAGTATTCTTGAAGAGGTTTTATGCAAATAATTTCAAGCATGAATTTTAATAGTGAAAATAGTTTGGGAAAGTTGGGCTTCCTTTCCTCAAGGGAGGATGCTGAGAGCAGATCTGATGGAAATATTCAATCCTGACGGGTCTGGACAGACAAAAAGAAACACATCATGAGAAGAGGATACTGACTTGTTAGGCCATTATTATAATGGAAATTAAGCCAGAATACTTAACCTGCAATCTCAGTTCATGCCCAGGCAGGTAATTTCTAACTGGTCAGGCTGTTGCCATGGAACTGCAGTGGAGTTTGGCAGTGTCTATGACTCTGTTTTTCCATTTAGAAAAGGTGTAGTGTATATATGAATTCCTTTTGCCTACAAACTTGTGTTCTTTTTTCCAAGTCTGTTTCTTGTGTTGTAGTCCTGATATGTACATGATTAAAAAAACACAGCTGTTTGTCTCCTTTCAGCAATGCTTAAATTCTGCACTACAAAACTAGATTCAAATTTTGACCCTACAGCTGAACACCCTGACCCAAATATTCACGTTACCTAAACCTCCCTATTAACAGTAAAGTGACTCACTTTCAGAACGAAGTTCTGGTTGTCCATAAGCCCAACGTAAAACTTAATTTCAGTACCTCAGTATTCTGTACTTAGGCTTGAAAAATTGCGTGACTGTTTCTTGCAGCAGGAAGCAATTGAAAAGGCAGCACCTTGTGTGATTAGTGACTTTTTTTCTGTGAACGTCAGGGCAGCTTTCTGTTGAGGCAGCCAGGTTGACTCAGTGTCCTATGTGAGGACCAAAGAGGTTGCAACGAAAAACAAATGAAGAGCAAACTGAAACATCATGCATAATAAAGGACCAGAGCCGCTTTTTCATTAAATTGATGGCTACCATCTGTTTTTATGAACTTCTAGACTGGCTCCCATTGAGTCGTAACTTGGTGCAGTGCGCACTGAAGGGAATCTATGATGTGCTTGAGAAGAAGGAAAGGTTCTTCAACCAATCAGACCAAAAAAATCCTCTGAGACTGTCTAACTGGGAATTATAAACGGCACATGATTCTTGTAGCAAATAGGAAATAAAGATTTGGAAGAATTATTCAAACCCATGCACACAACATTGAGATATTTGGAGTAAACTTTATATTAGGGCTTATGGACAATCTAGGAATTAACTCTGAAAGTTTGTCATTTTTACAGTTACAGGGAAGTTTAAATAATACATGAGCATTTGGGTCAGGGTGTTTGGCTGTAGGAGCAAAATTTGAATCTAGTCTGGAAGCACAGAATTTAAGCATTGCTGAAAGGAGACAGGCATTTGAGTCTTTCCATCTAGAACTCAAGTCTGGGACACAAGAAAGACTTGTGAACAACTTTATACAATATGTATGTGAGAGGTAAGAGACAGCAACATTTAATAAAAATGTTTACATTTTTTATGAATCTCTAACACTGCTAACCTTAAGGAGTGAAAGTCCACAAAAAATTACATTTTAGGTCATTTGTGATAGATTTCTCATACTGTTTAAAAATTCACTTGCACTTGAATGCAGCAATGAGAACTTTTCTGACCTGTTTGAGTAAGTATCACAACTTTGTGTGTATGTGTAAGGATTTTGATGCTGAGTCTGTCAGTGAGCTATGTTTTATAATGGAAGTGCAGAGTTCTTTAGACTGCAACTTCCGGATTTCTGTATTTATCTATGTGGTTTAAAATTCGGTGTATGATTTAATCAGTACAAATTTTGGGCTGGGGAGTATTAACTGGAAGTACAAGTTACCTCTCAGCTCTGTTTTGATTTGTCAAAGTGTTGCCTCAGTAATGGCTAATTGCCTTTTGTATCATTTTGTTTTTGGGGGTTTGGCAGCTGTTTTGCAGTTAATGCTTTTTCTGTGGCTAATCTTCCCCATTTGTTTAAGATGTGGGCATGTACCAATACACCGGCTTTGTGTATACTAGTGACCAGGCTAATTTGAAGCCAGTAAATCCGGGAGTGTGTGTAGAACCCAGGTCCTCATGTTTCAAAGGCAATGCAAGCTGCCCCATCCAGGTTCTGGGTTTAAAGATAAAGTGCCAAATGCAGAATCAGGTCTTGTGCTAGAGAAAAAATAAACTAGTGTCAAAAAATTGATTATAAATTGTCTTTGATAAATCTGAAATGAGTTCTTCTTTTCTCCAGAATTTTTCACATTCACGATGAATTAGATTTACTGCTATATTATTTTCTTCAATCTGCTGTCACACTCACATTAAATGGACTCTTGTGGCTCCCACTAAAATTTCTGCTGAGGCTGTCCTTTTGGTCAATGAACTGAGCTTGGAATTGTTGCATGAGTTTATTTCTATGCTTGTTGTGACCAGATGAGAATATAAAGAGCTGTGTATTATGCACAGCCTCACCACGTACTTAGTCCCTAAATTCCAAATTTGACCTGTTTGCTCCCTCACAGATAAACAAGAACATGAAAGAGACTATCAGGACTGGCAAAAATTTGAGTAATTAGATCAGCCACGATTTAATTGAATAGTGGAGGAGGCTCGAGGGCCAGGTAGTTCCTGTCCCGCTCCTAGCTTTGATTGTCCTTGTTCTTTGAGCTAATATTTTGTGTAGAGGAAACAGCCAGCCCTTAACAAAAAAAAATCTACGGTTGGTGTACACCAGAAAGAGTTTATGTTCAGAGCATGCTGCCTTAATTTAACATTCATTGAATTGAATTTACTGGTCTACATTGATCTGTTAAAATCATCAGTTTCTGACGAGGTTGGATGTTAATGCAATAAAAATACAGAGGGCAGTGTAGTTCTATTGAAAAACAGTGAATGCTGCTATGTTGGCTCACTGTTCAAGTACAATTAAATTCCATGGTAGTAATTGCAGGGATTTCAGGATTTATCAAACATAAGCCTTCAATATACAAAAAGAGGTCTGTAAACTATCCTGACACTAGTGATCCAAGCTCCAATTAAAGTAGCTCCTCCAAATTTACATTATTGCATACCTAATAATCTTTCTCATTGACTACTTGATTGTTTCTTAAATGCAGTAATTGACTCAACAACATTTATAACAATACTTTTTTTTTGAATGGAATGTTTATTCTTCCATTTGTATCACTATTATAGCTCCTGTTTATGTCCATTTGCTGCCAATTCAACATCTTGTGAAACTAATTCACAAATTATCCTGCCGAATCATTCAATTTTTTCAAAGCTGTGTTGGATACCCATTAATTTTCTCAGCACTGTTCAATCAATTTTTCTGCATATCTCCAGTTGTTAAGTGTGTTCACATTTTAGTTAATATCGGAATCAACCTACAGTGTACCTTTCGCAATAACTGGCCGACGTGCCAATAAATAGGGCATTAAAAATAGAATATTATTGTTTTTAAAATGAAAATTTGCATTGTAAAACAAAGGACCACATTATAAAAATAGAACGCTGCAAATGAATAGCTGAGTAAAATGGGCATCATAATGTTTAATTCTATTCATAACTTTATCAATGTTTTCAGTTATGTTCTCTCATCAGGTGCTTTGGCGTTCTTCTCAGTCCTGGCAAAGATGTACGAAACAGTGATATGCATCTTCTGGATTTGGTAAGATGATAATCACAATTTGTGGCCTTTATAAGCAACATGTATTTCAATTTTTTAAATTTTGATTTCTTAGTATAGTGAAGTGAGGAATATATTGAAAGTTAGGGGTTGGTTAGCTCAGTTGACTGGGTGGCTGTCTGGTGATGCAGTCATGCAACATGGGTTCAATCCCTGCACTACTGAAATTACCTTGAAGGATTTTTCTTCTCAATCTCTCCCCTCATGTGAGAAATGGTCACCCTCAGGTTAAAGATTACCACCAGATGCCTTGCTTTCTCTCTCTTGCTGCCTCTCGTGCTGTGCCCTCCCTCGTCTTCACTTGTAAGTTTCCAGTTTGATTACCATTTCAGTGATGAAGACCAAGTCTTCATGAAATCTTGCTTGAATTCTGAAGTCACTAGTAGTGCAAACAGCTTCCACAGACCTTCAGACACTTTCACTACGTGCTAGTTTTAAATAAGTTGCTGACCTTCAGCTGGGAGAATTAAATCCTATATTGAGAGACTTGATTTGTTATAGTTGTGCTCTGTACTTAAAGTAGAGTTGTCACTCATCTGCTTCAAGCTCTGACATCCTTTACTTTCACAACAGCAGCTGTTGTGGCAAGAAAATATATCACATTTAAAAATAAATAAATCGTGACAAATTGTGCTTATGTTCAAGTTGTCCTCTGCTGAAAACAGCTTTGTAGTATGAATAATGGCTTCATTAACAAGCCAAAATTATACTTGTCTCATTAACAAATACCTAATTTATATAATAAGAGCAGCAGAAAGACCAAATCTGTTTTGATTTATATGATATTTTGCAGGAATCCATGGGCAAAAGCTCAGATGGTAAATCTTATGTAATTACTGGAAACTGGAACCCCAACACACCACATTTTCAAGCTGTAAATGAAGAAACACCTAAAGGTAATAAAATTGACTTACCTTAGAGATGCAGAGTGAAAGGATAATGTTAAACATGCTGCCTTCTGGAATGTTCCCATCTTTTTACGTCTTCATGAGAAAGTTACCGGAGTAGGACTCCGGAACCCCTAGAAACAGAGACTATGCTTTTACCTGCTTGTTGCCAGTTTCTTTGTACGTTGTTGTTTTAAAGTTAAAAATCATGTAAAAATGTTTGAAAGAAGTTGAAACATTGTCACCATAGAGTTCAACTTTGTTTTTCATGGTAGATTGAAAGGGAGAATAACATGAATGTATGTTTGTGACAATAAGTTGAATTTTATGAACATTTTTGAGGGGTTAACATGTACCAAAACTTGACAGGAGTGTAAACAGGTAAAATTTTTGACACCACTAAAGAAAGGAACATGAGGTCAAGCGACTAACAGCTATAATAGGTTAGTTTCAAAGAAGAACAAAGATGGAGAATTTTAAAGAGGAAGTTGCTGTGCTTAAGTTCCTGATAGTTGATAAGAGTGGAATGAAGGAATTGAACAATGCATAAGAGGTGGGAGTTGGAGAAATATTAGAATTTTGAACTGTTGTAAGATTGGAGAAAGTTAGAGATGAGAGGGATAAACCATGGACAAACTTGGATTCGAAGATAATAGAAATTTTCACACATTTGGGGACTGTTAGGTAAAAGAGATCATCAATCAGACAGGTGATCGAACAAGACTTGGCATACGTTAATTGCAGACAGCAGAGTTTAGAATAAATTTACAGAGAATGCAATGTGGAAGGCTAATGGGATACTTAATGTAAAAATAGAGGGATACCTTGTAAGGGGTGATCTGATGCTTCTGATGACATTTTGAAATGGAGAATAGACCTTTTCTAACTGTTCTTTTATTTAACTTATTAGTATGAAAGGGCTTCAGTAACAAATGAGATTTGTTGATGGAATTTATTCTGAAAACCCTAATGGGGTGTAATACAGCCAGTTCTGCCAGCTCAAGGTTTGAACTTCTCAACATCCTAGCCTAATCTTGTACAAACCATTGTCTATACTGTATTGCTGCCTAAGCACTTATAAAGGGTTCCTTTTAGTCTATGTGAGTTTTACAAAAGGGGCCCAAATGTAGCTAAGTATCTAATCCTCTTCTGCTCCAGCATTGATTTGAGACCACTGGTGAAATTCCAGTGAGTGCTGGCACTTGAGCTTTTGAACATAGGCTCATAATGAGGTTGTTGACGAGCTTGCCGAGCTGACTCGTTCTTGTTTATAAGTTTTGTCGCCATGCTAAGCTACATCATTAGTGAAGCCTCTGATGAAGCAATGTTGTTCTACTCCACTTGGAATTTAAACTGTCTGGTCCATTACGGTGAATAGTGTCATTTCCGGTTTTGGTCTGTATGGGTTTGTATATGGAGTCCATTTGCAAATGTTTCTTGATTGCATTATGGATGGAGAACCATGCCTCTAGAAATCTTTCCACAACAAACACCACATTGTCCACAAACAGAGCTTCATTAGGACACTAAGTAAATGGGCCAAGATGCACTACAACACTCTGGAACTATGCAGGAAAGAGGAAGAGCACCTATTCAAAATTCTCACTGTGAACAGGTATCCCTACAACTTCATCTGCAGATGCCTACAAAACAGACAACAATAGGAGGACACAGTGCACCCTAACACACTGGCCGCACTCCCCTACGTCATGAATATATTGGAACTGACAAGATGACTCTTAAGACTGCTAAGAATCATGGTGGCCCACAAGCCCACAGCCACACTATGACAAACACTTACAAGGTATAAAGACGCCATTCTCAACATGCAGAAAGAATGCGGTTTACAAAATATCATGCAGCGACCGCCACAAACGTTATATCGGACAGGCAGGAAGGAAACTAGCCATCAGAATACATGAACGTCAATTGCAGCAAAACAGCACGACAAACTCCCCTTAATATGTGTACACTCAGACACTGAAGTCCATCAGTTTAACTAGGACAAGATAGCCATAATAGCCCAAGAAAAAACGTAGACACACATGGTAATTCCTAGAGGCATGGTCCTTCACCCGTAATGCAATCAACAAACATATAGAATTGGACCCCATACACAAATCCGCCCGCACAGATTAAAACCGGAAATGATGGTACTCACTATAAGAGACCAGTCAGTATAAATCTTGAGCAGAGTCGAAGAACATCGCTTCATTGGAGGCTGCACTGATGATGTCGCCTAGCATGGTGACGAAACATCTGAATGAGAATTAGCCAGCTTGGCCAGCAAGTCAACAACAACATCCACACTACATACTACAGATTTTTGCCAGCACTTTAAATCGGCTTATTATGGCAACAGATGATCAAAGTTGAGGGGCTGTGTGATTAAAAATTAATTCTTGTAATGAAAGTTAGATTCACATGCAGATTTCAGTCTGTTGAGGTGATATCGCTGTCTTCGTGTGAACTGATTTGAGGTGGTTTCTTGCGTTACTGGATGTATTTTAATCAGTTTTTATTTTGATCAAATTCTAAGTGTTAATAATTATGCAACAAGACTTGTTTTAAGATTGATTCAAAGTATTATACTGATTTATGCTATTGAAAGCTTGAAGGCCTTTCTGCTGCTTCTATCTATCACCTTGCAAACCTCTCCCATCCCCTTACATTCCACAAAATAAAGATGTAGAACCGATAATTATGGTGCCATGTACTTGTACAAACCTATTGACTTTTAGTTACAGCCTGTATAGAAATCATCCTGAGATATAACATTAGAGAAATAACTCAATTTATTGAACTAAAATAAGTTTGCAGATTAATTTGAAATGCGCTGTCACTTGGGAACATATCCAGTCAAGTACACTTGGGCAAAAATGCAGAATGCCTTTTGCAGCAAAACAGCACGACAAACTCCCCTTAATATGTGTACACTCAGACACTGAAGTCCATCAGTTTAACTAGGACAAGGTAGCCATAATAGCCCAAGAAAAAACGTAGACACATATGGTAATTCCTAGAAGCATGGTCCTCCACCCATAATGCGTTACTGGATGTATTTTAGAGATGATGGGAACTGCAGATGCTGGAAATTCCAAGATAATAAAATGTGAGGCTGGATGAACACAGCAGGCCAAGCAGCATCTCAGGAGCACAAAAGCTGACGTTTCGGGCCTAGACCCTTCATCAGAGAGGGGGATGGGGGGAGGGAACTGGAATAAATAGGGAGAGAGGGGGAGGCGGACCGAAGATGGAGAGTAAAGAAGATAGGTGGAGAGGGTGTAGGTGGGGAGGTAGGGAGGGGATAGGTCAGTCCAGGGAAGACGGACAGGTCAAAGAGGTGGGATGAGGTTAGTAGGTAGCTGGGGGTGCGGCTTGGGGTGGGAGGAAGGGATGGGTGAGAGGAAGAACCGGTTAGGGAGGAAGAGACAGGTTGGACTGGTTTTGGGATGCAGTGGGTGGGGGGGGAAGAGCTGGGCTGGTTGTGTGGTGCAGTGGGGGGAGGGGATGAACTGGGCTGGTTTAGGGATGCAGTAGGGGAAGGGGAGATTTTGAAACTGGTGAAGTCCACATTGATACCATATGGCTGCAGGGTTCCCAGGCGGAATATGAGTTGCTGTTCCTGCAACCTTCGGGTGGCATCATTGTGGCAGTGCAGGAGGCCCATGATGGACATGTCATCAAGAGAATGGGAGGGGGAGTGGAAATGGTTTGCGACTGGGAGGTGCAGTTGTTTGTTGCGAACTGAGCGGAGGTGTTCTGCAAAGCGGTCCCCAAGCCTCCGCTTGGTTTCCCCAATGTAGAGGAAGCCGCACCGGGTACAGTGGATGCAGTATACCACATTGGCAGATGTGCAGGTGAACCTCTGCTTAATGTGGAATGTCATCTTGGGGCCTGGGATGGAGGTGTGGGGACAAGTGTAGCATTTCCTGCGGTTGCAGGGGAAGGTGCCGGGTGTGGTGGGGTTGCAGGGCAGTGTGGAGCGAACAAGGGAGTCACGGAGAGAGTGGTCTCTCCGGAAAGCAGACAGGGGAGGGGATGGAAAAATGTCTTGGGTGGTGGGGTCGGAGTGTAAATGGCGGAAGTGTCGGAGGATAATGCGTTGTATCCGGAGGTTGGTAGGGTGGTGTGTGAGAACGAGGGGGATCCTCTTGGGGCGGTTGTGGCGGGGGCGGGGTGTGAGGGATGTGTCGCGGGAAATGCGGGAGACGCGGTCAAGGGCGTTCTCGATCACCGTGGGGGGAAAGTTGCGGTCCTTAAAGAACTTGGACATCTGGGATGTGCGGGAGTGGAATTTCTTATCGTGGGAGCAGATGCGGCGGAGGCGGAGGAATTGGGAATAGGGGATGGAATTTTTGCAGGAGGGTGGGTGGGAGGAGGTGTATTCTAGGTAGCTGTGGGAGTCGGTGGGCTTGAAATGGACATCAGTTACAAGCTGGTTGCCTGAGATGGAGACTGAGAGGTCTAGGAAGGTGAGGGATGTGCTGGAGATGGCCCAGGTGAACTGAAGGTTGGGGTGGAAGGTGTTGGTGAAGTGGATGAACTGTTCGAGCTCCTCTGGGGAGCAAGAGGCGGCGCCGATACAGTCATCAATGTACCGGAGGAAGAGGTGGGGTTTGGGGCCTGTGTAGGTGCGGAAGAGGGACTGTTCCACGTAACCTACAAAGAGGCAGGCATAGCTGGGGCCCATGCGGGTGCCCATGGCCACCCCCTTAGTCTGTAGGAAGTGGGAGGAGTCAAAAGAGAAGTTGTTGAGTGTGAGGACGAGTTCAGCTAGGCGGATGCTCCCACGACAAGACATTCCACTCCCGCATATCCCAGATGTCCAAGTTCTTTAAGGACCGCAACTTTCCCCCCACGGTGATCGAGAACGCCCTTGACCGCGTCTCCCGCATTTCCCGCGACACATCCCTCACACCCCGCCCCCGCCACAACCGCCCCAAGAGGATCCCCCTCGTTCTCACACACCACCCTACCAACCTCCGGATACAACGCATTATCATCCGACACTTCCGCCATTTACAATCCGACCCCACCACCCAAGACATTTTTCCATCCCCTCCCCTGTCTGCTTTCCGGAGAGACCACTCTCTCCGTGACTCCCTTGTTCGCTCCACACTGCCCTCCAACCCCACCACACCCGGCACCTTCCCCTGCAACCGCAGGAAATGCTACACTTGTCCCCACACCTCCATCCCAGGCCCCAAGATGACATTCCACATTAAGCAGAGGTTCACCTGCACATCTGCCAATGTGGTATACTGCATCCACTGTACCCGGTGCGGCTTCCTCTACATTGGGGAAACCAAGCGGAGGCTTGGGGACCGCTTTGCAGAACACCTCCGCTCAGTTCGCAACAAACAACTGCACCTCCCAGTCGCAAACCATTTCCACTCCCCCTCCCATTCTCTTGATGACATGTCCATCATGGGCCTCCTGCACTGCCACAATGATGCCACCCGAAGGTTGCAGGAACAGCAACTCATATTCCGCCTGGGAACCCTGCAGCCATATGGTATCAATGTGGACTTCACCAGTTTCAAAATCTCCCCTTCCCCTACTGCATCCCTAAACCAGCCCAGTTCATCCCCTCCCCCCACTGCACCACACAACCAGCCCAGCTCTTCCCCCCCACCCACTGCATCCCAAAACCAGTCCAACCTGTCTCTTCCTCCCTAACCGGTTCTTCCTCTCACCCATCCCTTCCTCCCACCCCAAGCCGCACCCCCAGCTACCTACTAACCTCATCCCACCTCTTTGACCTGTCCGTCTTCCCTGGACTGACCTATCCCCTCCCTACCTCCCCACCTACACCCTCTCCACCTATCTTCTTTACTCTCCATCTTCGGTCCGCCTCCCCCTCTCTCCCTATTTATTCCAGTTCCCTCCCCCCATCCCCCTCTCTGATGAAGGGTCTAGGCCCGAAACGTCAGCTTTTGTGCTCCTGAGATGCTGCTTGGCCTGCTGTGTTCATCCAGCCTCACATTTTATTATACTGGATGTATTTTAATCAGTTTTACTAAAGAGCATTTGACCTCTTATTTGCAGACAAATCAATTTATATGACGATAGCAGTTGACTTGATCATTATTGAAGTTCAAGAGCCGGTCCGCTTTCTTCTGGAGACTAAAGTCAGAGTATGCCCGCCTAGTGAAAGGATGTTTTGGCTCTTTAGTAAACGAAGTTATACAGAAACTTTCTATCTGAAGCTGAAACAGGTAACAGAAATTTGGTTAACCCCTGTTATGTCAACAAAATGTGTATTTATGAACTTATTCGTTCCATGTAGCACAAGATAATGTAACTAGGAGTTTATAATAGATTTGCAATTCCCTCCTGAATCTGACCTGTTCTTTTTCAGTTATCCTTTGACCATTTACTACTTTCAGTCAGAATGTTAACTTTTTTCAGGAAATTTGCTGTCTTGTTTGAATCCAATAACCAGTTTGCATATTAAATAGCTGGAAAATTTATTGGATCACAGTGTCTTTCCTTCCTCCCTATATGTAAAATCTGACTTCTGCTTCACCTTTTCTTTACAGCAATATGGTTGAAAGATTGAATGCAACATAATGGGGGATAGAATCTGTGCTTCAATATGCTTTGGCTTCACCAGAATTGTTCTGTCTTAAATGCATTTTATAGGAAACCTGAGTTCTATGGTACAAAAACAGAAGTTGTTGGAAAAACTCAGCGGGTCTAGCAGTAGACAAAAATCAGAATTAACGTTTCAGATCCAGTGATCCACCCTTAGAACCTCAGCTCTGAGTAAGGGTCACCAGACCCGATGTTAACTCCTGATTTTTTTCTTCACAGATGCTGCCAGACCTGCTGAGCTTTTCCAGCAATTTCTGTTTTTTGTTCCTGATTTACAGCATCCACTCTTTCGGTTTTTACTGAGCTCTATTGCCATACTTAATGTGGCTACCATCAACTAGTTGTTAAAAATATATGTTTGTATTTATACAATGCCTTATGTTATCCGCAAGGGATTTAGAAATCATTCAACAGCATTTTGAGGTTGTTGATTTGTGTTCCCTTTGACATTGAGACTCTTTCACTATGGCTAAAGGCATTATATAAATGTGAGTTGTGTGCCTTGTCGTACCTGGCATCCTTTAAATGAACAATAGGAAGAACTTTGTATTTTTTGGATCCAGAATATCCGAATATTTTAACATGAGATTTGAAAAATATGTACTGTAGAGTTGTAAAAGGTTTTGTTTCAGTACGTTGCACGTACCCCATCAATTTAAAGCAACCACTATAATTAATTTACAGATTGAACGAAAAGAAAGAAAAAGTAACAGTGATACACTGTATGAGGTTGCAAGTTTGGAAAGCGAATCTGAGCGTGAGAGAAGGAAAACCACAGCAAGCCCAACTATGCGCTTATCTCATTATGGTTTGGAGGGGTCCATCATCCCTTCACCTCCAGAGGATGATGAAGAGGAAGGTGAGTTCAATTCTGAATTCAAGTGGCTCTTTTTCTTTTTAAACTCAATTTGCAGGATAATGTTCAGTTTTTGTGAAGTGCTCTCCTGGTTTTAGTTGTGACTGTTTAAAGCATTGATAATGCCTACAGTATTATCTTAGGACAACATTTTAGAATCCATTACGAATTAAATTAAGGGGCTAATAAGGATTGAAAGAGATGTCTTCTTGTATAGCTTGCAGTTGCATTTGGCCCAAAGTGAATTTGTATCCTCCTCAGTACTGATTATAGGGCATTTTTGACTGCATCAGATGTACATTTAAATAGTTGTACATGTATATGTGTAAGCTGCTATACCAAATTTTTTTTATCACTGCCTGTTTTCCTCAATGACAAAACTTCCATATTGAGCAAAAGGCAATTTTCTGGTTCATGAAGAATATATTTCTGCTGCTAAACTATTTTTCACAACATAATTGTAATCAAATGCAGTGAAATCATTATACATGAGATTTAATAACCTTAAAGTTCTGATTTGTTGAAAATGTCAGTAGTTCCTAGTGCAGATCAAATAGAGTCATTCTCAAGATCAGCCATAGCTCTAAACTGATAACTCTGGATTAGTTTAAATTTGTGCAAGATTGTTATGTGAATGCCAAACAAGTGCAGTGGCATTAAGACTCACTAAAGGACAAAATCATGGAGCTCTGGCTTGATAGTATGGCTGAACCTGTGAGAAAGTTAAGGATTGCAGGTTAGTGTGGAAGTGAGGTTAATGAGTGGAAAACCTTGGTGTGAAGTGAAAAGCAAGCATTGCTAAGGAGTTTTTGATTCCACCATCAAGACATTTAAAAGTAGTCAATTCCAGCTGTGCTATTTGGAAGCTCTGCTTATCTCAATTTGTGAATGCATACCCTGGGATTTGATACATGATTTTACTTCACTTGCATTTGATCTTTTGTTTGTGTTTTTGAGATAGGTTTGAAGATAAATGTTGGATATACCATGCAATATTAGTAACAGATGGAGCGTAAAATAAAACTATGAATGGGATGTTTCTAATGTGGTTATATTTAATATGCTATTGGAAAATGTGAGCAGGAAAGCAAAACTTGATTAAAATATTGGCGCATAGTGTATGAATGAACATTAGAGCATACGAAATTAGAATAGACCAATTAGCCGTCTGAGATTGCTGTGCCACCCAGTTAAATCGTAACCGATCATCTACTCTGAACCATTTTCATCTTTTAGTCCTGTGTTGTTTGATTTCTTTAACATGTAGAAATCCATTGATTTTAGTCTTGAACATACTTGATTACTGAACCTTTTACAGCCTTCTGAGGCATAGAATTCCAGAAATTCTCTGCCATGTAGAAATTCCTTCTTGACTTGCTGTTAAATGATCACCACTTTATTCTGAGATAGTGTCTCCCTTCATTCAGGAAAACCCGAGCCAGGGTAAGCATCCTTCCTGATCTAACCTTGTGATTGCTATAAAGTCACTCCTTGACATTAGTTTTCTAGACTGTGAAAGGAAGTCATCTTCAGTCAAACCTATTCAATCTATTGCTCTGTTTCTTCAGATAATGATGAGCCTCTCTTGAGTGGCTCTGGTGATGTCTCCAAAGAATGTGGTGAAAAAATTCTGGAAACATGGGGAGATCTGTTGTCTAAGTGGTGAGTAGCAGAAATAAATTTCCTGTTGTGTGAAAGATTCTGTGAAACACAATTTTATATTTTTATTACTTTTAAAATTTTGAGTCCTCAACATGGAGAATTGTCATCTTTTCACATTAATCTAAATTATTACATCGAAGGTCATTGCAATACTTAACAAATTTGCACTCATCATGTGTGCACGATGCCAGTGTGTGCGTGTGGATGTACTCACTTACCTTAAAATGAGTTTGGCCACCTTTCAGTAAGGTAATTAGCCTGTAGTAGTAATTTAATTCTGAAGAAGTTATGCCAGAATCAAAATATTTAACTCTGTTTCTGTCTCCCCAGATGCTGCTAAACCTGCTGGGTTTCTCCAGCATTCTCTAATTATTTAACTCATGGGCAAGGGAACAGATGTGCTTGTACTGTAATTGCCACTGCTGTTCAGTTTGGCCCTTTTTTAAATTTGCTCCCATTTTACTTATTCATTTCTCATCTAGCTAAAGTAACTGGAAGTATGAAGTCCAGGTTCTTTGCTTGCACTGACAGTATCCAGTTCTATTTTACTTCATTGGTCCCCTCCATTGTCATGATATTATCTGATGGTTAACATCCAGACTAAAGTTGATATCCTCAGACATGCAAGCTCTGTTCTGCCACTTTCTACTTTCTCCCTTCCATCTACACTGTCGTTTCTTAAACCAAACTTTTTCAATCTTGGCATTCTGTTTAACTTTGGGCTGAGTTTCCAACCTTGTTCTATCCAACACAAAACTGGCTTAATTGTGTAATGGTATTCATACCTGTTTCATTCTCTGCACATCTTTTGAAATCTCAGCCATGCATATTGTCACCCCCAGAATCTTCCTAATCTCCCATCTTCCACTTTTCAATAAAACAGACACTACCAAACTGCTGTCCCTTAAGCCCTAATCAAATTACCACCCCTGTGTTTGTTGAACTCTGCTAGACTCTGGTCGATCAAAAAAAGTTTTTTGAGATTTTCATCCTCTCATTCAGATAGCCTCAGCATGCACCACTGTGTAATTGCTTTCAGTTTGGAAATCTTCCCAAGAGCTTGGTACTCATCCGCCCTGGTTCAGTTGAATAATGAGATTTCTTCTGAAGCATTTTAAACAAACAATCTAATGTCTTAACATATAGATGTGATAATGGGAACTGCAGATACTGGAGAATCCAAGATAATAAAATGTGAGGCTGGATGAACACAGCAGGCCCAGCAGCATCTCAGGAGCACAAAAGCTGCCGTTTCGGCCCGGACCCTTCATCAGAGAGGGGGATGGGGTGAGGGTTCTGGAATAAATAGGGAGAGGGGGGAGCCGGACCAAAGATGGAGAGAAAAGAAGATTAGGTGGAGAGGAGAGTATAGGTGGGGAGTAGGGAGGGGATAGGTCAGTCCAGGGAAGACGGACAGGTCAAGGAGGTGGGACGAGGTTAGTAGGTAGGAAATGGAGGTCCGGCTTGGGGTGGGAGGAAGGGATGGGTGAGAGGAAGAACAGGTTAGGGAAGCAGAGACAGGTTGGACTGGTTTTGGGATGCAGTGGGTGGAGGGGAAGAGCTGGGCTGGTTGTGTGGTGCATTCGGGGGAGGGGACGAACTGGGCTGGTTTTGGGATGCGGTGGGGAAAGGGAGATTTTGAAGCTGGTGAAGTCCACATTGATACCATTGGGCTGCAGGAGGCCGCACCTCCATCTCCTACCTACTAACCTCATCCCACCTCCTTGACCTGTCTGTCTTCCCTGGACTGACCTATCCCCTCCCTACCTCCCCACCTATACTCTCCTCTCCACCTATCTTCTTTTCTCTCCATTTTCGGTCTGCCTCCCCCTCTCTCCCTATTCATTCCAGAACCCTCACCCCATCCCCCTCTCTAATGAAGGGTCTAGGCCTGAAATGTCAGCTTTTGTGCTCCTGAGATGCAGCTGGGCCTGCTGTGTTCATCCAGCCTCACATTTTATTATCTTAACATATAGATTTTGCTTTTAATGTGTTTGATTCCTCTTGTGCTCTGTAGCTGTGACATGCATTGCCACAAAAAACTGGCAGTTCAATTATCTTAGTCAATAATACTTTAGTTTCATTTAGGCTTCCCATGGATCTAATCTTATTTCCCTCCCCTTCCTTGGCAATGTACTGCTCTGTGGTAGCATCATCCATGTTTATGGATCTAGGTTCTGCAACTGGTGACCATTTTTAACCTTTTTCTTGCCCTTTATTGCTTCTGTACCACAACTAGTTTGTGTGAACCACAATTTCCTCCAGCTAAACATTGGAAAGAATGAAACCTAATTCATTACTTGGTTTTCGAACAAACGGGACATTCAACACCATAACACCATAAGACCATAAGACATTGGAGTGGAAGTAAGGCAGTTCGGCCCATCAAGTCCACTCCACCATTTAAATCATGGCTGATGGGCATTTCAGTTCCACTTCCCTGCACTCTCCCCATAGCCCTTGATTCCTTGTGAAATCAAGAATTTATCGATCTCTGCCTTGAAGGCATTTAACGTCCTGGCCTCCACTGCATTCCGTGGCAATGAATTCCATAGGCCCACCACTCTCTGGCTGAAGAAATGTCTCCTCATTTCCGTTTTAAATTTACCCCCTCTAATTTTAAGGCTGTGCCCACGGGTCCTAGTCTCCCCGCCTAATGGAAACAACTTCCCAGCGTCCACCCTTTCTAAGCCGTACATTATCTTGTAAGCTTCTATTAGATCTCCCCTCAACCTTCTAAACTCTAATGAGTACAATCCCAGGATCCTTAACCGTTCATCGTATGTTAAACCTACCATTCCAGGCATCATCCGTATGAATCTCTGCTGGACACGCTCCAGGGCTAGTATGTCTTTCCTGAGGTGTGGGGCCCAAAATTGGGCACAGTATTCTAAATGGGGCCTAACTGGAGCTTTTGTAAAGTCTCATTCATGTGTGTAGCATTAGCCCATGAAATGCTGCAACTTTGATATCCTGACTCAATAGCTTTAGAGTTTGTAAAGTTCACCCATCCAAACCTGCTCTCACCAGACCCTCATCGTACAGATCCTTGTTAAGAGATATTATCTTGTATATCCCCAGTGTTTCAGATTTAAAATTTTCCTTTTTAGCTGAAGTAATCAGTAATCTTTTCTTTGAACCCCAAACTTAAACATATGGCTAAAGCATTCACAGCAACCCTCAGCTACAAGTACCAAGTGGAGATCCATCTCGGCCTCCTCAGTGGTCCCCACCATTACAGATACCAGTCTTCAGCCCAGAAGATTTGCTCCACATGACATCAAGAAACGGTTGAAGTCATTGAATGCTGAAAAGTCTGTGGATCCTGACAACTTTTCTTCTCCAGAACTTTGCTGTTCACCAGGCCAAGTTCTTTGATTTAAAGTTTACAACACTGGTATCTATCCCGTAATATGGAAAATTGCCCACATGTGTCCTGCACAAACAAAGGGGGACAAATCCAACTGTGCCAATTACTTTCCTCATCAGTTTACTCTTGATCATCAATAAAGTGATGGAAGATGCCATCAACAGTGCTATCAAGCAGCATTTGCACAGCAATAGCGTTCAGTAATGCCCAGTTAGTGTTTTGCCAGGACCACTTAGCCCATGACCTCATTACAGCTTGTATTCAATCATGGACAAAAGACCTGAATTCCAGAAGTGAGATTAGTGTGACGACCCTTAACATCAAGGTTGCATTTGACAGTGTAGTATCCAGGAGCTCGAGCAAAACTGAAATGACTGGGTATCAGGCAACAAACCCTCCATGACTGGAGTCATACCTGGTAATAGGAAGATGACTGTGGTTGTTGGAGGTCAGTCAGTTCAGCTGCACAACATCTGTACAGGAGTTCTTCAGGATAGTGTCCAAGGCTCAGTCATCTTCAGCTACTCCTTCAGTGTCCTTTATTCCATAATAAGGTCAGAAGTGGGGTTGTTTTCTGATGGCTGCACAATGTTCAGAACAATTCATGACTCCTCAAATACTGAAGCACCCCATGTTCAAAAACAAGAAGATTTGGACACTAACCAAGCTGTGTGCTGACAATTGGCAAATAAGATTCGTGCACACAAATAGCAGGGGAATTCCCATCTACAATAAAAGATGATCTAACCATGACCCCTCTACACTCAATGGTGTTACCATCACTGAATTCCCCCATTATCAACCTCTTTAGGATTACTATTGACTAGAAACTCACTGGACATTCCACATAAACACTGGTCAAAGGCTAGGAATACTGTGGCGAATAAATCACCTACTGACTCCCCAGAATCTGTCCACTGTCTGCAAAGCACAAGTCAGTAATGTGATGGAATACTCACCACTTACCTGGATGGGTGTTGCTCCAACAACACTTGAAGCTTGAGACCACCCAGGACAAAGCAACCCACTTGATTGGCACTACATCCACAGGCTTGTGTACAATACACAAGATGCATTACAGAAATTCATCAAAGATCCTTAAACAGCTTTTTCCAAACCTACAGCCACTTCCATCTAGAAGAACAAGTGCCGTAGACACCTGGAAACATCTTCATTTCCCCTCCAAGCTATTCACCATCCTGACTTGGACAAACATTGCTATTCCTTTACTGTCACTGGGTGAAAATTCTGGAATTTCTTCCCTCAAGGCATTGTGGGTCAACCTACAGCGCATGGACTGCAGCGGTTCAAGAAGGCAGCTCACCACCACCTTCTCAAGGGCAGCTAAGGATGGGCAATAAATGCTAAGTGGCCAGTGGTGTCCACGTCCCACAAGTTTTTTGAAAAAACAAACTCATCTGTTACTTTAAATTTAGCCTCCTGTACATTCTCAGGCTGCAAGTTAGTGATAACTAAATGGTAAATCCAGCACAGCAAGATTGACAGAAAATGTTAACAAGATTAGTACAGGTGTGCGAGCTATAATTTCGTAATAACTTTTATTAAGTCAAATGGCAGGATTTCTTTTTCAGACAAAGTGCTAATTAATTAGCAGCCATCAAATAATAACATTAAGAACATAGTCGATTGAAGTAAAGTTAGCAGAAGAATAGCCAAAAGATTTTTAATAAAGCTGTCACTTTGAATAATTACAGACTGATTTTATTGCCCCAAAAACAGTGAACAAGGTGTGGAGCTGGCTGAACACAGCAGGCCCAGCAGCATCTTAGGAGCAGGAAAGCTGACGTTTCGGGCCTAGATCCTTCGTCTGATGAAGGGTCTAGGCCCGAAACATCAGCTTTCCTGCTCCGAAGATGCTGCTTGGCTTGCTGTGTTCATCCAGCTCCACACCTTGTTATCATGGATTCTCCAGCATCTACAGTTCCTATTATCTCTCCCAGAAACAGTTAATTTTCCAAAAGCATTTCATCAAAATCCTTTGTAACTTTTTAAAAAAAAGTCTTTGCGTAATTTTCTCTGTTTTAGTGGAAATAGACCTCGATCTACATTTACCGGATGTAGTATTTCTCAAATATTTGCCTAATGCTTTGAAGGATGTTCCTAGTTACTGGCTTTCGGAAGGATTTTCCATTCTGAATTGAGCTTAAGTTCATGATAACTTTTTAATGTGAAAGTAATTACATGTAGGTAAGATAATGGCTGTCTTTGGGGTATTAAAATCATCATCTGTAATTAATCTTAATTCTGCTATACTTAGTCCCCCATAGCCATTCTGTTGCTAATTTCAATTTCATTAATGTGACAAATGGTGATTCTTGTTTGGAATGTTGGAAGGAAGAAAAGGAATGAAGAATTATTACATTTTTATGTCAAGTCACTAATTATCATGCTGCCAGAAAGAAGGCTTTCATTCACTTCATTCTTAAACTGAGTCACTGCAAAGACCCAGATAAACTGTATTGCTGTTTAAATTTGAGACTTTCTGTGATCATATCAGCATCCTTCTATCTATATAAGATGATTGACATGCAGGAAATCCATGTGGGAAGTAATAGTTTCACATGGACTTTTGCTGATAGTTCTCAATCCCAGAGAGGCAGGTTCTGCATATAAGATGATTGTCATTTGCTGTTTTGGGAGGTTTGATTTTGAAAGCTCTGTCTTTACCTATGGTAAAGATGGTGTGAATGCATTGCAAACAACAGAAGAAATGTTTTTTATTCATTCATGCATTGTGGGAGTTGTTGACTGGTCCCTACTTGCATACTGTAAGAAGAATAGGGCTTACGTAATTTTTTTTTAGAAATACGTCTTACTCATCAGTACACATAGAAAATCGAAAAGTGGGGACTGTTGTTATGAGAGCACTTCAGTCTTTTCAGTGCCTCTTCTCTGTATCCAACTGGTTTTGGCTGTATTTGCCTAGTTGCATTCTCATCTATCTAATTAGTGCAAAATAGCCACAGCTCTGCTTACCAAAGCAGCAGTATTATCCCTGTGATCCAAAGATGGATCCTTGATCTTTTCTTATTTCAGAGTTTCATGCTACTTCTTGGCTTCTTTGGTCACCAATACAGCTCACCTGCTGCTTATAAATCTTAATTTATTTCAAGACTATTATTCTAGTGCAGTCCTAGCCGGTCTCTGAAATCCTATCGTCGGTAAACTTGAGGTTATTCAAAACTCTGCTCATGGTTTGTTTTAAAGCAAAGAACTGTGGACGCTGGAGATCTGAATTATGGTTTAGTTTGTTTGTGCAACTTAGATGTTATTGACTGGGACAGCCTTCATTGCACGTCCTTAATTGTTCTCGAAGTGATAGTGAGCTACCTCATGCAGACACCTCTAAGCTGAGTGGGAAGGGTGAGATGGATGCAGAGATGGTTCAGTATGACTTGGACAAGTTGAGTAAGTGGACAAATGCATGACAGATGAATTATAATGTGGATATATGTGTGGTTATTTACTTTAGTAGCAAAAACAGGAAGGCAGATTATTATCTTGAATGGTGATATATTGCGAAGACTGGCATTGCAGCAAGATCTGGGTGTCCTTGTACACTAATCACTGAAAGCAAGCATGCGGATGTAGCCAGCAGCGAAGAAGGCATTCATAATAATATGATTTCAGTACAGGAGCAGGGATGTTGCTATAATTATACAAGCCTTGATGAAACCAGAGCATTGTGTGCACTTTGGTTGTCTCATCTGAGGAAGGATGTTCTGGCTATTGTGGGAGTGCAATAAGCGTTTACCACGTTGATTCCTGTAATTGAAGGACTATCGTTAGAGAGACTAGATCAGTTAGCACTGTATTCACTGGAGTTTAGAAGAATGGGGTGTTAGCTCTTAGAAAGCTATAACATTCTAACAGGACTAGACAGGATAAACTCAGGAAGGATGTTCCTGATGATAGAAGAGTCCAGACCCAGGGGTCACAGTCTGAAGATGTGGTGTAGGTCATTTAGGATTGGGGGTGAATAACTTCTTGACCCAGAGTGGTGATGCAGTGGATTTCACAATGGAAGTCAAAATATTCAATGTTTTAGAGAAGAAATTAGATATAGTTTTGGGGCTAAAGGGATCAAAGGTTATTTGGAGAAAGCAGGAATAGGATACAGAGTTGGATGATTAGCCGTGATCAGGTTGAGTGGCCTGCTGATGTTTTCTTTGTCAACCTTCTTGAATTGCTGTTCTGCCTGGGTTATCGTGACACCACCATATTCTCCTGCATGTGAAGAAGAGAGTTCTGGGGTTTTCACTCAGAAACAGTATTTTAAAAAAAGCAATATAGTTCCAAGTCAGGACAGTGTGTTACTTAAAACAGAGCTTGCATGTGGTTGCATTCTCATGCTCCTCTTGTTCTTCCAGGTGGTAAAGTCACAGTTTTGGGAGGTGCCATTCAAGTGCATTACTTCATTGCATCGGATGGTACACACTGCTACCACTTCCCCCTGTTCAGACCAATGTAATGCAGTCAAGGCCCGTACCCAAGCCAAGCAAATTGTTTCTTGGTGAGCTCTGCCTGATAGGTCTGTCAACCAACCCCTTCTATCACTATGATAATGGAGAGTGGACTATTAGGATTGTAGTTGGCTAGGTTGGATTTGTTTTGCTTTTCTACGGACATGACTTATCTGGACAATTTTTCACATTGTTAGGTCGATGTCAGCGTTTATGATTGTACTGAAACAGTTTGCCAAGTGCCAGAGTACCATCTTCAAGCTTATTGTCAGAACGTTGTTGAGGCCTATACATAATTTTTGTAGAGATAACAAGGTGTGAAGCTGGATGAACACAGCAGGCCAAGCAGCATCTTAGGAGCAGGAAAGCTGACGTTTCGGGTCTAGACCCTTCTTCATTCACTTCTGATGAAGGGTCTAGGCCCGAAACGTTAGCTTTCCTGCTCCTAAGATGCTGCTGGGACTGCTGTGTTCATCCAGCTCCACACCTTGTTATCTTGGATTTTCCAGCATCTGCAGTTCCTATTATCTCAGACATAATTTTTGCAAATGCTTCAACCTTGTCTTTTGCGCTGGTACACTGGGCTCACCTGTAGACGAGGGTGGGAGTATTTGTTCAGTCTCTACCAGTTGTTCATTGTTTAATTGTCTATCAACATTTGTATCTGTAACAGGACTGCAGAGTGTAGATCTATTGGCTGTGAGATCGCTTAGCCCTTTCCATTGCCTGCTGCTTTCACTCTGTAGTATGTAAGCAGTCCTGTGTCATAGCTTGGTCTGGTTCATATATCAGTTTTGGGTATGTCTTGTGCTATTCCTGGATTGCCTTCCTGCACTTTATCGTTACCATCAACTCTAGTTTAATGAAGAGTGCTGTGTGATTATAGACCATGGTTGGCTAGATGGGCTGATGATCCACGGGACCTAGTGGATATCCAGGTTTGAGTTGAGAGATCTATTTGAAGTCTGTCTGATTTGACAGTGGTAGTGCTGTTCAAGACAATGAATGATAGCATCAGCATGAAATGGGTGCAACTCTACAAGGACTATGCGCTGAGATCTCTCCTACTGATAAATGTATTTGCGACAGTTTTGTGAGGGTGGGGTAATTAAATTCCCTCTTGCTTGTTCCTTCACCATCTGTTGCAGACCGAGACAGCAGCCATGTCCTTTAGGACATGGTTAGTAGTGGTGTTAGTAGCCACAAAACGACATGACCCACTATCACTAGTATCCTCACATACAGATGAGGAAGGACACCACTTTGATTGGGACAACACATCCATCCTAGGACAAGCCAAACAGAGACACGCACGAGAATTCCTAGAAGCATGGCACTCCAACCGGAACTCTATCAACAAACACATTGATTTGGAGCCAATCTACCATCCCCTGAGAAAAAGAACAGGAAATGACATCACCAATGCAGGAAATGACATCACCAACCCAAGGAAACCTAAACCGATAAATAGAAAGCGGGACATAACACCAGCGCTTCATCGGAGGCTCACTGATGATGTTACCTAGAATGGTAACGAAACGTCTGAAAACTAACCTTCCAGCTCAGCGAGCAAACTCACATCCAGTAGTGGTGTTACCAAGCCAATCTTGTTGATGGACATTGAAGGCCCCCACATGGAATATATTTTGCGCCCTTGCTTCCCTCAGTGCTTCCTCTAAATGGCATTGAATGTGTAACATATTGATTAATTAGCTGAGAGTGGGGCAAGAGGTCACCAGATGGTACTCAGCAGTGGGTTTCCTTATCCATGTTTGATCTGATGACATGGTTCTCCATGGAGTCCACAATCAATGTTGAGGACTCTCATAGCAGCTCCTTTCTGATCATATACTGTTCTGCCACCTCCTGGACTAATTGGCAGGACATATCCAGGAATGGGGATGATGCTGGTGATATCTGGGATACTGTATGGTATGACTGTTTCATGCTGTTACTTGCCTATCTGTGAGACAGCTTTCCCAGTTTCAGCATAAACACCATGTTAGTGAGGAAGACAGATGCTGACAGTGGTGGATTTGCTCTTTTGGTTTCTGGTGTCTAAGTCGTCGTTGGGTGGTCTGTGTGGATTATTATTTTCTTTAGAGTTTGGAACTGTTCAATGCAACTTAACACAGTGTGGAGCTAGAGGAACACAGTAGGCCAGGCAGCATCAGAGGAGCAGGAAAGCTGAAGTTTCAGGCCAGGATCCTCCTTCAGAATTTCTGAAGAAAGGTCCCAACCCGAAACATCAACTTTCCTTCTCCTCTGATGCTGCCTGGCCTGCTGTGTTCCTCCAGCTCCACACTGATATCTCTGACTCGAGCATGTGCCGTTCTTCCTATCTCTAAGTGGCTTGCTAGACCATTTATGTTGAGAGCCAATCATATTGCTGTCTCATGTAAGCTAGATCAGGGAGCAGCAACAGAATTCCTTCTTTTGGTGTTCCTGGACCAGTTTGTGATGTCGCCATTCGACTAGCTTTTAATTCAAAAGTGTTTCAAATTCAAGTGTCACTGTCTGCCAGGGTTCAGAGCCATGTCCCCAGAATACTAGTCTGGAGCTCTTGATTAGTAATCCAATGACAATACCGCTACCCCACTACATCCCCTTAGACCGTCATAACTCTTACTGAGTCATCATCTCCCTGTGCTTTGACTTAGGGTGGCTTTCAGCTAAGCATCATCTTGATATTACCTTCTCATTTTTGTTTACAAACCCTTTGTCTCTGTGTCTACATCCTTGTGTCTAATCTCCTTCAGCCTGGCAAACCTCTGAAATATCTACACTCATCTGATTTCTGACTGCTTCAGGCCCCTTAATGGCCCCTCCACCGGTAGCTGCACTTAACAGCCCCCTGCTCAAAGAATTCTTCCCTAACCCACTTTGACTCACGGCCTCTTTTTCTTTCTTTTGAGATATATCTTAAGGCCTGCTACTTCGGCCAAGCTTTTGCTCGTTTGTGCTTATGTAATTTGTCAGATCCGGTCCCACAGTTCTCCTTTAAAGCTTGCGATGTTATAAGAAATGAATACAAAAAATTGTAAGTACAACATCAATTGACTTCTACTATTGTTGTCATTATCGTTTCGGAAAGTATGATGACTATATGCAGGCATGCAAAATACTTTATTCTGTTCATTTACTTTCCACTTTGTAGCTTTTATAATGTTCTTCACTTGTAGCTCAGGAGTTAATCTATTTAATTTAAACGAGAACTATTCACAGTACTCAGGGCAACACTGTGAAACTTTGAGCCCGAAAACAGCAAATTTTTTCCCCTTTGTTCCTTTAGTTAGCATTGGATGAGTCGGCAGAGTTCTTACCTCTGAATCATACATCACTGCAGAGCTCAGCGCATAAAAATCAAGACTGCCACTTTAGTGTGATATTGATGGAGTTGAAGAACCCACCTTTCCAGTGTTACATTAAACTAAAGCCTAATCTCCCTCTTCAGGTCAATGTAAAATATCCCATTGCACCATTCTTAAGGGCAGAAGAGGAATTGTACATGGTGCCCTGATCTATGTGTAACCCCGAACAAATGTAGTCATCTAATCATTAGGAATGTGATTAAAAATGTTGATGGAATGAGCTGACACAACTAAAGCAGAAGAAGCAGTGTGTGGCTTAAATACCATCCTTCACTTTTGGTATTGTAACTAGATATTACAATCTATTATAAACCATTAATGGAATTTCAATGATGTAGATGACATGAACTGCATATAGTTAAGTTCAATGCAAGGTTCTAAATGTAAGCAAACCTGCATTTAAAGAAATGTACCAGTGATATTTGAATGTTTTTCATTTTATTCCTCATTGCAGTACATTGAATTTCCTAATAAAGTAATATTTTGTTTAAGGCACAGCAACTTAGTCATTCCTTGAACAAGAATTTTCTTTTCTTTATTTAATTTTGAAACTTGGACAGCATGAGATAGAACTGTCAATTATCCAAGTAGGCCATATTCTCTACTGCCTGCATCTCTTGCCAGGAAAATTCTTGCTGATAGTTTTTTTTATTCTATCTATAATGTTTTGTATTCAGTCAACTGCAAGCTCTGAGCTCCACCTTTACATAATCCTAGATCTAAGCAGCTTGCAATTTCTGACCGAAGAGAATGCTATCGGCTCATTCACTATTACAGCTAAAGATAGGAATTGTGTTGTGTAGAGTCAGTGGACTTGAAACATTAACTCTGCTTTCACCCCATTCCAGACCTGCAGAGTTTCTCCAATTTCTGTTTCTGTATTGGATCTCCAACACACAGGTTTTTTAAAATCTAATAAAATAAAGCAATGAGAATTGTTTTAATAGAGAAAACAAGGTGGAGAGCTAGATGAACACAGCAGGCCAAGCAGCATCAGAGGACTAGGAAGGCTGACATTTCGGGCCTAGACCCGAAACATCAGCCTTCCTGATCCTCTGCTCCTTGGCCTGCTGTGTTCATCCATCTGTTACCTGTTGTTATCTCAGATTCCCCAGTATCTGCAGTTCCTACTATCTCAGAATTGTTTTCAGTAGTTCACTCTGAAATGTTTTGCATACAGTGAGTAATTTTCAACTTTGCTGACTGTTGATTGTAAACATATTTACATAGCAGCTTTTGTATGCGCACAAAATTCCACACTTTAAAAGAAGAATGCAAATAATTTGTATTTATACATGTTCTTAATGTGATATAGTAGATCTAGATTCTTTATGGGTGTGGCAGAAAGTAAAATTTGACGCTGAAGAACATAGTGATATTGGGACATATCACCAAAACGTTTGTCAGAGATTCTTAAAGAGCATTCTGAAAGAAGAAAGAGGTTGAGAGGTAATGATACGCTAGGCTTTAAGGATAGCTTAAGACATCTTGGGATTTCCAACCTTTCTAATAATGATAAGTTAGCATTAAGGCACTTTATCTAAATGCTCGTCGTATTCGCAACAAAGTAGATGAATTAATAGCACGAATCCTCTTGAATGATTATGATGTGGTAGACATCACAGACATGGTTGCAGGGAGTTCAGGGCTGGCAGTTAAACATCCAAGGATTCACAACATATTGAAAAGACAGGGAGGTGGGCAGAGGGGGTGGAATTGCCTTGTTAGTTATGAATGGAATTAAATCTACGGCACTGAATGACATAGGGTCAGAAGATATGGAGTCTGTGTGGGTGGAATTGAGGAACCACAAAGGCAAAAACAACTATAATGGGAGTTATGTACAGACTTCCTAATAGTGATCAGCACCAGGGGCGCAAGATGCTCCGAGAAATAGATAGGGCATGTCAGAAAGGCAAGGTCACGGTGATCATGGGGGACTTCAATATGCAGGTGGATTGGGTGAATAATGTTGCCGGTGGATCCAAAGAAAAGGAATTCATGGAATGCTTGCAGGATGGCTTTTTGGAACAGCTTGTGATGGAGCCCACAAGGGAGCAGGCTATTCTAGACTTAGTGCTATGTAATGAGCCAGACTTTATAAAAGACCTTAAAGTAAGGGAACACTTAGGAGGCAGCGATCATAATGTGGTCGAGTCCAGTCTGTGGTTTGAAAGAGAAAAGGCAAAATCGGATGTAATGGTGTTACAGTTAAATAAAGGTAATTACAGGGGCATGAGAGAGGAATTGACAAAAATCGAATGGAAGCAGAGCCTAGCAGGGAAGACAGTAGACTAACAACGGCAGGAGTTTCTGGGTGTAATTGAGGACACAGTACAGAGATTCATCCCAAAGAAAAGAAAGATTGTCTGGGATGGGATTAGACAGCCATGGCTGACAAAGGAAATTAGAAAATATATCAAAGAAAAAGTAAAGTGGCCAAGAGCACTGGGAAATCAGAAGATTAGGAAAGCTACACAAATAAACAGAGGATAACAAAGAGCGCAATAAGGAAGGAGAGGATCAGATATGAAGGTAGGCTAGCTAATAATATTAGAAATAATAGTAAAAGCTTCTTTCAATACAGAAGAAACAAACGAGAGGCAAAAATAGATATTGGGCCGCAAGTGATGGGAGATAAGGAAATAGCTGAAGAACTTAATAAGTACTTTGCGTCGTTCTTCACAGTGGAAGACATGAGTAGTATCCCAACAATTAGGGAGAGCCAGGGGACACAGTGGAGTATGGTAGGCATTACAAAAGAGAAAGTGCTAGAAAAGCTATCAGGTCATCCTGGCCTCGATGGGCTACACGCTAGAGTTCTGAGGGAGGTGGCTGAGGAAATAGCGGAGGCTTTGGTCGTGATCTTTCAAAAGTCACTGGAGTTAGGGAAAGTCCCAGATGATTGGAAAATTGCTGTTGTAACCCCCTTGTTTAAGAAAGGATCAAGGCAAAAGATGGAAAATTATAGGCCGGTTAGCCTAACCTTGGTAGTTGGTAAAATTCTAGAATCCATTGTCAAGGACGAGATTTCTAAATTCCTGGAAGTGCAGGGTCAGATTAGAACAAGTCAGCATGGATTTAGTAAGGGGAGGTCGTGCCTGACAAACCTGTTAGAATTCTTTGAAGAGGTAACAAGTATGGTAGACCGGGGAAGCCCAGTAGATGTTATCTATCTAGACTTCCAAAAGGCCTTTGATGCGGTGCCTCACGGGAGGCTGCTGAGCAAGGTGAGGGCCCATGGTGTTCGAGGTGAGCTACTGGCTTGGATTGAGGATTGGCTGTCTGACAGAAGGCAGAGAGTTGGGATAAAAGGCTCTTTCTCGGAATGGCAGCCGGTGACGAGTGGTGTCCCACAGGGTTCAGTGTTGGGGCCGCAGCTGTTCACCTTATATATTAATGATGAAGGGACTGGGGGCATTCTGGCAAAGTATGCCGATGATACAAAGACAGGTGGACAGGCAGGTAGTACTGAGGAGGTGAGGAAGCTGCAGAAGGACTTGGACAGTTTAGGGGAGTGGTCCAGGAAATGACTGAAATTCAATGTGAGTAAGTGTGAGGTTTTGCACTTTCGAACAAAGAATACAGGCATGGACTATTTTCTAAATGGTGAGAAAATTTGTAAAGCAGAAGTACAAAGGGATCTGGGAGTGTTGGTCCAGGATTCTCTGAAGGTTAACTTGCAGGTAGAGTCCGTAATTAAGAAAGCGAATGTAATGTTGTCGTTTATCTCAAGAGGGTTGGAATATATAAGCAGCGATGCGCTACCGAGGCTTTTTAAAGCTCTAGTTAGGCGCCATTTAGAATACTTTTCGGCCCCACACCTCAGGAAGGACATACTAGCCCTGGAGCATGTCCAGTGGAGATTCACATGGATGATCCCTGGATTGGTAGGTTTAACGTATGATGAACAGCTAAGGATCCTGGGATTGTACTCATTATAAGGTTGAGGGGAGATCTAATAGAAACTTAGAAGATAATGTATGGTTTAGAAGGGGTGGACGCTAGGAAGGTGTTTCTGTTAGGTGGGGAGACTAGGACCCGTGGGCACAGCCTTAAAATTAGAGGGGATAAATTTAAAACTGAAATGAGACGACATTTCTTCAGCCAGAGAGTGGTGGGCTTGTGGAATTTATTGCCACGGAGTGCAGTGGAGGCCAGGATGTTAGATGCCTTCAAGGCAGAGATCGACAAATTCTTGATCTTAGAAGGAATCAAGGGCTATGGGGAGAGTGCAGGGAAGTGGAATTGAAATGCCCATCACATGATTTAAATGACGGAGTGGACTTGATGGGCCGAATGGCCTTACTTCTACTCCTATGTGATTGGTTTTATGGTCTTATAGTGTTCAGGTCTAAGCAGCTGCAGGCTTGTCCGTGAATGGTCAAACAATTAAAATCAAAGCCAGTGAAGAGGGCCAGAATTAGATAATGGTTAATATCTTGAAGGATTACAATTACATTGGCAGCATGGTAGCTCACTGGTTAGCACTGCTGCCTCACAGCACCAGTTCTGGGTTCTTTTCCACCCTTGGGCAACTTCTCCCTGTGTCAGCATGGGTTTCCTCCAGGTGCTGTAGTTTCCTCCTACATCCAGAGATGTGCAGGTTAGGTGACTTGGCCAAGCCAAATTGTCCACAGAGTACAGGGATGCACAGGCTAGCCTTGGAAAATGCACGGTTATTGGGTACGGGGGTGCATCTGGGTCGAACACTCTTTTTGGAGGATCGGTGTAGACTTGATGGACCAAATGGCCTGCTTCACACAGGGATTCTGTGTGGCTGGAGGAGATTATGGATATAGGGAAGGGTGGGATTATGGGAAGATTTGAAAAAAAGGCATGGCTGGGTGGAGAGTTAGTGTCGGTTGGGGGCACAAAGTTGATAAGTGTATGATACTAGGTGCAAGTGAAGAACACATCCTACAGAGATTTGGATCACAACCCTCAAGTCTCTGGAGGGTAGAATATGGGGGCCAGCCAGGAGTGCATCACCATAGTAGAATCTTGAAGCAACAAAGACGTGGATGAGGGATTTAGCGATAGGACAGAAATAAAAGACTAGTGATGTAAACACTACAGACTAAACTTAGTTCAAACGCTAGAAATGTTCACCGATCCTAATTTCCAATCAGCTCCTTTGTTTAGGTGAAAGCAGCCAATCACCTCTTCCTTTCCATCACTTAAAAACTTGAGAGACTTAGTTCTGATACTCTACAGTAAAAGTGCACTTGCTTGAATGCTGTGTCACACGACGTTAGTCATTGTAATCAACCTGCTCGGACATGTTATGAGGTTACTTCAGCGGAGGTGGAACTTGTTCCTAGGCCTTCTGGCTTGGACAGGGCAAATGCCCTACATATAACTAGTAAATTGATAAATTTGCTGAAATATAAACTCTACCCAAAAAGGTTATGTATCACTAAGATGCTCTTCCTGGTTGCCAGTTACATTATGTGCATTATCATAGCTATCTTATGAAAATATCCTCTCTCTTGTGGTTCAGGCTGAATTTATGACAAGACCAGAGAAATCCCAGACTGAAATCTGGTCTAATAGATCATGCCCTATCTTTTAATTTAACAAGGTAGTCTTTCGCTGAAACAAAACACACAACACTGCAGGGTGATAATGGGAACAGCGGATGCTGGAGAATCCAAGATAACAAAGTGTGGAGCTGGATGAACACAGCAGGCCAAGCAGCATCTCAGGAGCACAAAAGCTGACGTTTCGGGCCGAGACCCTTCATCAGAGAGCTCTCTGATGAAGGGTCTAGGCCTGAAACGTCAGCTTTTGTGCTCCTGAGATGCTGCTTGGCCTGCTGTGTTCATCCAGCTTCACACTATTACACAATACTGCAGGGATGGTTTTAGGAATAAAACAAGGCTACTATCAAAATAACAGAAAATAAAACGGAATAAATCAAGCTATTTACATATAACCTTTTTTGAAAGGTGTTTTGAATACAGTGCAAATGCAATCTTATCTACCCTAACACCAGCGCACGATAGTACTCAAACACCAGAGAGAGTTTGCTTCTCTATCACATGTTTGAGTTACTGGCCTTCAGGCTTCGGTAGTGTCTTTCTTGATTAGTCTCAAAACTGTTTCGATTTTTCTCAAACATGAATAACTTCTGGGTTCTAACCAATCAATGCTCTGGAATTGAATCCTGAAACATAGGTAACCTATTTTGTAAGTTTTACATTACCTTTTCCTTTCAGGGAAAACTGTCTCATAGATCTAAATTCCGCTGGGACTTTCAAACTGAAAGTGAAACATTTTCTAAACTGAGGTTTTTTCCCTAAGCAATCAAATTTGCCTCAGTGTTTACTTTGCCTGCTCACAATTGTTCTAAAGGAAACAAGTCACCAACATCATCCCAGGGACTCTTCTCTTCCTCGAGCTCTTGCTCCCTCTCGCGCCCCCTCGCCCCCCCTCGCCCTCGCGCTCGCGCTCTCGCTCCCCCTCGCCCCTTCGCGCTCTCGCTCTCGCTCCCCCTCGCGCCCCTCCGCGCCCTCGCTCCCCCTCGCGCCCCTCCGCGCCCTCGCTCCCCCTCGCGCCCCTCCGCGCCCTCGCTCCCCCTCGCGCCCCTCCGCGCCCTCGCTCCCCCTCGCTCCCCCTCGCTCCCCCTCGCGCCCCTCCGCGCCCTCGCTCCCCCTCGCGCCCCTCCGCGCCCTCGCTCCCCCTCGCGCCCCTCCGCGCCCTCGCTCCCCCTCGCGCCCCTCCGCGCCCTCGCTCCCCCTCGCGCCCCTCCGCGCCCTCGCTCCCCCTCGCGCCCCTCCGCGCCCTCGCTCCCCCTCGCGCCCCTCCGCGCCCTCGCTCCCCCTCGCGCCCCTCCGCGCCCTCGCTCCCCCTCGCGCCCCTCCGCGCCCTCGCTCCCCCTCGCGCCCCTCCGCGCCCTCGCTCCCCCTCGCGCCCCTCCGCGCCCTCGCTCCCCCTCGCGTCCCTCCGTGCCCTCGCTCCGCCTCTCTCCCCCTCGCGCCCCTCCGCGCCCCTCCGCGCCCTCGCTCCCCCTCGCGCCCCTCGCGCCCCTCGCGCCCCCTCGCGCCCCCTCGCTCCCCCTCGCTCCCCCTCGCGCCCCCTCGCGCCCCCTCGCGCCCCCTCGCGCCCCCTCGCGCCCCCTCGCGCCCCCTCGCGCCCCCTCGCGCCCCCTCGCTCCCCCCCGCTCCCCCCCGCGCCCTCGCTCCCCCCCGCGCCCTCGCGCCCCCCCCGCGTCCCCCCGCGCCCTCGCGCTCCCCCCCGCGCCCCTCCGCGCCCTCGCTCCCCCCGCGCCCTCGCTCCCCCCCGCGCTCCCCCTCGCGCCCCTCCGCGCCCTCGCTCCCCCTCGCGTCCCCCCGCGCCCTCGCGCCCCCCCCGCGTCCCTCCGCGCCCTCGCGCTCCCCCCCGCGCCCTCGCTCCCCCCCGCGCTCCCCCTCGCGCCCCTCCGCGCCCTCGCTCCCCCTCGCGCCCCTCCGCGCCCTCGCTCCCCCTCGCGCCCCTCCGCGCCCTCGCGCCCCTCCGCGCCCTCGCTCCCCCTCGCGCCCCTCCGCGCCCTCGCTCCCCCTCGCGCCCCTCCGCGCCCTCGCTCCCCCTCGCGCCCCTCCGCGCCCTCGCTCCCCCTCGCGCCCCTCCGCGCCCTCGCGCCCCTCCGCGCCCTCGCTCCCCCTCGCGCCCCTCCGCGCCCTCGCTCCCCCTCGCGCCCCTCCGCGCCCTCGCTCCCCCTCGCGCCCCTCCGCGCCCTCGCTCCCCCTCGCGCCCCTCCGCGCCCTCGCTCCCCCTCGCGCCCCTCCGCGCCCTCGCTCCCCCTCGCGCCCCTCCGCGCCCTCGCTCCCCCTCGCGCCCCTCCGCGCCCTCGCTCCCCCTCGCGCCCCTCCGCGCCCTCGCTCCCCCTCGCGCCCCTCCGCGCCCTCGCTCCCCCTCGCGCCCCTCCGCGCCCTCGCTCCCCCTCGCGCCCCTCCGCGCCCTCGCTCCCCCTCGCGCCCCTCCGCGCCCTCGCTCCCCCCGTCTCCGAAATTGTGTTTTGTTTTTCTGAACAAATCATAGCTCCAGAAATGCTGGCAAGTTAATCGTTACAGCTGCTCATACACGGATCAAAAAACAATTGTCACCAGTTCAAAATCCAAACCTTAAGATAGATAATATTAAAATGTGAATAAATCACTCATCTTACATCACTTCTGTTAAATAGACTGCCGCGCGATTTTTTGAGGGTACTGGTCATAATGGTGTTTGGTGCACTTGCAGATATTGTTTGAAAGAGCAGTAATTTTCCTGTGTTTAAGCATGCAGTTAATTATAGTACCTTATGAAAGATCAAATGTTTTTGATTGAACCACGTAAAATTGCTGTCAGTATTTTTGTTAGAACGTTCTGAGTGAACAGTTTTGAGGTACAGTGCATTGCTTGTTGTTTCATTTGTTTTCATTTGAAATTCTCTGCAGGCATCTGAACCTGAGTGTAAGACCGAAGCCACTGTCTACGTTAGTTAGAAGTGGAGTCCCTGAGGCTCTACGGGGTGAAGTTTGGCAACTACTTGCAGGATGTCATAACAATGACCAGATGGTAGAAGACTATAGAATTCTTATCACAAAAGTAAGTATTTCTATATTTAAGCAAATTGCATCTTTTATTAAAAGGAATTGCCAAAGCAATAATCAAAGGTTTTATTTATTTAGACATGTATGTATTTTCTATGTCGTTTATTTTTGCTGCTAATTAATTTGAAAATTGATGAAGTTCTTAAATGGGCTGCAGTTGTTACAAACTATGCATTGTTCATGAGCGCATGCAAATAAAATTGAAGACCTGGTTAGACCTCGCTGGTTATATTTCGATATTTTGGTCAACGTGTTCAGACGCATTATGACGCACCTTTGGTCGGATTGTATCTGCACCATTAGTCCCAGAGCTAAGAACACTACTACTGCACAGTAACAGCCTAAAGCCATACTTCATGATTACTTCATGGTGTGTTCATTGCCTATTAAACTCCATATTTCAAAGCCTTTCTGAATAATCCAATTAAGAACAATTGTTTCTTCAAAGATGATGTGAAGAAAAATTTATAGGAGTCTCTGCTGTTAATCTTGCATTCAGAATTTGACTCAGTAGCTCTGAATTGAGTTCTTTCATTGCAATTATTTTGGAAAGTGATTGCCCCAGTGTTGATATATAACTTTGTAGGACCCTTGTCTGTAGTTTGACTGAAAACTTTTTGTCTTTATCCTTGACAATACACTGTACGTTGATGCTAGTGTAAACTGGTGGCTGAATCTGGAGCAAGACACGACTTGTGTCCAGAGCAAAATAATGATACTCAAGAAGAGAATTTAACCTCCACTTTCAGGATTAGCTGAAAAATAACAATGTGTGTAGTGTAAATGCATTTTTATTTTGTAGTCAAGTGTTCACTAACTTATATTTTAACACTTCGGTTGAAATTGAATTTGAATAAAAACAAGGTACTTTCAAGATGCATCAGAAAGAACGAGATTTGACAAAGCCAAGGTGCTACATTCTGCCTATCTTTGCACACACAATCAACTGGTGTAAAAGTATCCTTTGGACTTGAAAGAAAACCAAAGCGTGCTGGAAATATTTAGGTGTATCAGCTTCTGTAGAGTGAAACTGAATTTTATGTGATGTTCCCTACTTAAATATACTTCTGGTGCAACTTTGCAGAGAGTAGAATTTCGCGTAAATGATTAAAGTACAATAGACTGAAATTTTTGTTAATCAAGGCAAACTTGTGCATTTATAATGGTCCAAACGTGATCATTATTGACGTGCAGGGATAGTAACTTTTTTCTGAATAGCTTTCAGTAGTGTAAACGGTAAACACTTATGAGCAGATTTCAAGTATATTGTTAAACGTGTAAATTTTCGAAATCCTAGAATAGGCTTGTCCAACAGGGCTGGCTGGGAATTAGCTCAGCTGCCAGTTGTATGACCTTCCCCTGCAACCGCAGGAAATGCTACACTTGCCCCCACACCACCTCCCTCACCCCTATCCCAGGCCCCAAGATGACTTTCCATATTAAGCAGAGGTTCACCTGCACATCTGCCAATATGGTATACTGCGTCCACTGCACCCGCTGTGGCTTCCTCTACATTGGGGAAACCAAGCGGAGGCTTGGGGACTGCTTTGCAGAACACCTCCGCTCGGTTCGCAATAAACAACTGCACCTCCCAGTCGCAAACCATTTCCACTCCCCCTCCCATTCTTTAGATGACATGTCCATCACGGGCCTCCTGCAGTGCCACAATGATGCCACCCGAAGGTTGCAGGAACAGCAACTCCTCATATTCCGCTTGGGAACCCTGCAGCCCAATGGTATCAATGTGGACTTCACCAGCTTCAAAATCTCCCCTTCCCCCACCACATCCCAAAACCAGCCCAGTTCGTCCCCTCCGCCCACTGCACCACACAACCAGCCCAGCTCTTCCCCTCCACCCACTACATCCCAAAACCAGTCCAACCTATCTCTGCCTCCCTAACCTGTTCTTCCTCACCCATCCCTTCCTCCCACCCCAAGCCGCACCTCCATCTCCTACCTACTAACCTCATGCCACCTCCTTGACCTGTCCGTCTTCCCTGGACTGACCTATCCCCTCCCTACCTCCCCACCTATACTCTCCTCTCCACCTATCTTGTTTTCTCTCCATCTTCGGTCCGCCTCCCCTCTTTCCCTATTTATTCCAGAACCCTCACCCCATCCCCCTCTCTGATGAAGGGTCTGGGCCTGAAACATCAGCTTTTGTGCTCCTGAGATGCTGCTGGGCCTGCTGTGTTCATCCAGCCTCACATTTTATTATCTTGGGTTCTCCAGCATCTGCAGTTCCCATTATCACTGCCAGTTGTATGGGATTGGGGGTAGGGCTGGGAGAGTCAGAATGACGATTCTCTGAAGTTCGATTCTGGGGAGGAACAGGGCTGATTGAAGTAACTATTAGTTAATCTTTTTAGGTTGGCCTTGGTCCCCACCTCCATTCCCTGCTGATCAGGACTCGTGGCCTAGTCTTTTTCTCTTTCTGCTTAACTGAAAAGGCAAAAATTACTTTGGATTAGTTCTGCATGGAACTCTTTGGTCATAGTTAGTAATTAAACGGTAAATTTGATGTTTTGCAATTCATTCTGAAGTTAATACATCCTGTTGGTGCAAACTTATCTTTGGCTCAAAGGCACCCACACCAAGTGAGAAAATCAAAATGTGCGCCTCTTGCTCTATCCTTCCCTACCCCATAAAGTGAATAGTTTGGACCACCCTGATTCAGAGTTTATTCAAGAATATTTCCCAGTTGAGATTATTGTGACTCCTGTTTCATAAGCAAAGTTACATCAGTTGCTTGCACAGATTAAGAATAAAATTTGTCCATATGTGCATTTCAATTATGTTTTTATGATTATATTGCTTACTTTTATTATTTAATTGCTGAACAAACAAGTCATTTACTGGAAGTGATCATTTGTTTCCCCAGATTCTTCCTACTTGTAGCAGCATTTTTATTGATTTTTTTCTAATAATCCTGTTTTGTGAAATTAGCTTCCTGCTAATATTTAATTGGCATTCTTATTTCATATTTTAGCTTTGAAAATTAGATGCTAATAGTTTCATTAGCACTTCAAAATGACTTATAAATACGTTTAACAGATGTTACTTATACATTAAAATATTTATCATTTAAATCTGTCTGCTGAATAACACACCAATTTGAAACAAAGTTGTATGTAAGGCGATTGTTAAGTTTATAGTAATATGTTAATTTAAAATTAGTACCTGCTTCACACCTCTAGTCATCCTATTCCTGATCGACATCCTGTTATCCTATCGTTTGGGAGGAGGTGAACAGGCTGGTGTTACATTTTCTGCTATTGCATGTGATGATGCCTTCAGGAGTGGGGGAGAACTGTACCAGATTGTCTTGGAGGAAACAGTGCTTGCAGAATACTGACAAGGGAAGGAAGGGGAAGAGGTGTCCGATCGTGGCATCCCATTAGAGGTGATGAAATAGCAGTTTACAATCCTTTTATTGCGGAGGCTAGTGGGATGGTAAGTGAACATAGGGGGACCCTATCGTTGCTGGAGGAGGAAAGGGGTGAGTGCATGGCCAAGGTCCTGTCAAATCACCATAACTGAGAATCCAAAAAGGTCGAAGTTTCTGAGCCCTCCGTGGCATTGTTTGAACGGAGACAGAGGAATTGGAGGATGGGATGGAGTCCTTACTGGAAGCAGGCTTTTGTTTCAGACCTCCAGCAATCGCAGTTCTCTCTTTTATTATGTTGCCTATATTGCCATTATTGCCTTTAGGCATGCTGGTTAAATAATTGAAACAGAACAATTTGAATAAGCAAAGAGAGCAGTTACATTTGAAGAATAAATTGGCATCCTCTAGTAGGTCAGAGCGTAATATTTTTACACTAATGATGATTGCTTTGACAAATTTAGTTCCTCTGGGAATTGTAGCAGCACTTGGATGGAAAAATCTAATCTAATTTTCAGGTGGCAAACTGTAACTAGTGGAGTCCCACAGGGATCAGTGCTAGGGGCACAATTAATTACCGTATCTTATTAATGTCTTGGAGAGGGAAGTGATTGTGCTATCATCCAGTTTGTGGTTGACATTAAAATAAATGGGAATGTACATGGTGAGGGTGACAGTCTACAGAGACATATAGGCAAGTTAAGTGAGTGGTCAGAAATGTGGCAGAATATGCACTTTGGCAGGAAGAATAGAGAAGCTGAGTATTATTTAAATAGAAAAAAAGGCTGCAGAAAGGAGCACTATACAGGCTTAGGGGTGCTTATGTATAAATCACAAAAGGTTAGCATACAGTTCAGGTAATATGGAAGGTAAACACATTGACCTTTATTTCAAATTTATATTTGTATATTACAAAGAAAAATTGAAGCCTTGCTAAAATGTACAAATTACTAGTCAAACTACACATGGAATACTGCTATATGTATTGCGCCCTTTATCTAAGGAAGCTGGAAGTGGAAGCAGTCTGAGGAAGATTCACTAGATTGATCCTAGGAGTGACTGTCTTATGAGATGATGTTAATTCGGTTGTGCCTGTACTCTGAGTTTAGTAGAATGAGAGGGCACTTTATTGAAATGTAAGATTCTTTTGAGACTTGATAGGGTTGATGCAGAGTGACTGTTTCCCATGTGGGCAAGTTTAGGACTAGATGATGTATGAGGTTGCTGATTTAAGACAAAGGGATTTCTTTTCTGAATGTAGTGAATCTGTGGAATTCTTGCTGAAATGAGCAAACTTTTAATCAGTCAAGGAATTAAGGAATACAAGGAAAAGGGAGGAACAGGAATTAAAGCTTATCACATCAGCCGTAACCTTATTGAATTGAGAAGTGGCTTTGATTGGTCAAATGGCCTACTTTTATTCCTGCATCCAGTCTCAAGTGGACTGGATTATTTTTCCAGAGATAGCAAGAACTGCAGATGCTGGAGTCAGAGACAGCACAGTATGGAGCTAGAGGGACACAGCAGGTCTGGCAGCATCTGAACTGTTCTGATGAAAGGTCGCTGGACCTGAGATATTGACTTTATATTCTCTCCATAAATGCTGCCAGACCTGCTAAATTTCTCCAATTTTTTTTGGCCCTGTCTGTTCTGTGGTTGCTGTAAAAAAGAAACTTAAAAATGTGACTCTCTGTCAGAGAACAGCTGAAAAGGTATCCCCTATATCGTGGTAAAAAATTATCCCGTAGTCTATCCACATGATGTTTACCATCTTGATCATCTCAAGGAGATCGGCCTAGTGGTATTATTGCTATACTGTTAATCCTCAGGCTCAGTTAATGTTCTGAGGACATGGGTTTAAAATCCCTCCATAGCAGGTGGTGGAGTTTGAATTTAGTAAAAATTTGGAATTAAGAGTCTAATGATTACGAAACTATTTCTGATGGTCAGAGGAAACCATATAGTTCACTGATGTCCTTTAGGGGCGAGGAAACTATTTAATCTGGCCTACATGTGACTCCAGACCCACAACAATATGGTAATAAATGCTGGCGTAGCCAGTGATAAACTTATCCACTGAATACAAAAACTGATCTTTGCTGTTTGTGGGAGGTTGCTGTACACAATCCGAGTATCATTATCCCTACATTGTAACAGGTACTACACTTCAAAAGTCTTTGGTTGTACTTTTAACACCCTGCCTCAGAAAAGGGGCTGTAAAAAGATACACGTTTTAAAAGTCATAAAGGAAATATTTAACCTGCACAGCCAGAATTTGTCCACAGCTAAGTGTTTTATTCTATTTGAGGGTATAAAATATTTGTGCATAGATTGGATAGATGGTTGCTGGAAGACAGATTTGTAGAGCACCTGCACTCTGTTTGTGACAAATGACAACACCTTCCGGTCACGAACCATTTCAACTCCCCCTCCCACTCCCACTTCCACTTCCCAGATGACATGTCCATCCTGGGCCGCCTCCAGTGTCACAATGGCGCCACCCACAAACTGGAGGAGCAGCACCTCATAATCTGCCTCAGGAGCCTATAGCCCAATGGTCTAAATGTGGATTTTACTATTTCAAAACTTCCCGACCCCCAGCCACATCCTGTGACCAACCCTCCCTCTCATTCCTGCCTCCTTGACCTGACACAACATGTCCATCCTCTCTCCCACCTATCCGCCACTCCCACCTCACTGACCGATCCTGACCACTGCATACCTGCACTCACCTATCACCATCCCACCTACCTTCCTCAGCCCCACCCCTCCTCCCTATTTATCTCCCAGCTCCCTTGCCCCTCCCCATTTCTGATGAAGGGTCTCGACCTGAAACTTCCCTGCTCCTCTGCTACCTGGTCTGCTGTGTTCCTCCAGCTCCACACTGTGTTATCTAATGCTCAAAAAGTACGTTTGTTTATATCACCAGTGATGCAGATAACACCTGGTGAATGTTCATAGAAAGTATCCATTAACTTTTATGTAAAAACAAATGATTCTTATTTCAAATATTCTATTTTCTATATTCAAACTAAATGCTTATGGTTTCTAAGCTGTTCTGAAAAGCTGGGCAGTTAGTCTTGGTAATATTTTTCCAAATATAATGTGACAATTCAGGAGTACTGTACATTAGGAAAATGTTGAGTTATTAAAATAATTTTCTCATTGTATTTCTACATGAGTAGACATTCTATGTTATTAATCATGCAGTTAGCTATGGCATTGAAACTCTGTTAAACGATTGCCTGTGGAATCATATCTTCCTCTAGGTGGCTGATTTTCACTTGCAAGTGCCAGTAGTCCAGTCAGTTATGGGAGGCATCACAATCAAACTGCATCTTGTCTTGGGATGTTATGTTGCCTACCACGAGAAGGATGATGGTACACTGGTAACATCATTTTTTTCTCCAGGGATCCAGGCTAATTCCACAGGTGGAATTTAAATTCAAAACTAATGGAATCTGTAAATGTGGATCTAGTAATAGTGATCTAAAACTTACCTCATTTGCTAATGTTCTCTGAGGAAGGAAGTCTGCCATCTTTACCTGGTCTGTCCTATATGTGACTCCAGACCAACAGCATTGTGGTTGACTGAGCTGCCCTCAGAAATGGCCTAACAAGGGAAGAACAATACATGCTATCCTTTCAGATGATGCTGACACCCCATGAAAGAGTTTAAAAAAGAACTATATTACTGAAGGGCAACAGGATTAAGAGCGGGACAAACAGTCTGTGTCTGATTTTTGACTTGGGTATTCAGGCTAAACATGGAATCCCTTTCATTCTCCCAGCAGAGAGCAGCTAATTATCACAAAACAGGGTTAAACTGGATGCATTTTTTTTGTCTGAATGGTTTAGAGGTATATTAAGAGTTATATTTATCCTACGTTACTTTGCAGGCATTTTTGAAAACCATTGATTAAACCCCTACACCGTACTTCGTTTGTTAATACTTTACAAGGAAAAATACTAATGTGCTGTATAGATGGAGCTGTTACATGAATAAATTTATCTATCTCTTTGGTTGCAAAACTAATGGATGTACCTCAATCATTGTTGTATGTTACCTAAAATAATTCAAAACAGAATAAATATATATCTGAATGTTGAGAAAATGTAACGATGTAGTGCACCTCGTCTTGGTATATTGATTTCTTGCTCAAGTATCCATTAATCCTCCTTCAAGGAATTTTATTCATCTAGCCTATTAACCGTAATACCATAGGGCTGTAATAACTTGAGCCCTAAAGGCTTATTTAATATCAGGAAATTGATGGGCAGTAGCAAATTGTACAGTCACCAGCTGTGTTTAACACTTAACAGTACATTATTTTTTAAGCAAAAAGTCAAAAAATTATCAAAGAATATTTCAAAGTTCTAGTTTTATTTTCTCAAAATAAGTTACTGACAAACTTTGAGCTATCCAGATAAACTCATAAGGATTACAGCAAATAAGAGATGCATAATATATATAGATTCAGTCTGAGATGGTTTTCATGACTACATTTCACTGAGTGCAGTTGAGCCGACTACATCAATCATATGGAGATTTATTAAAGTTGCTTATAAATACATAACCGTTATCAAAGGTCAAACTTGAGCTTGTGAAGGACATTAATGAACTTTCAATGGTGTTACAATTTGTGTGTATAAGTATCTGGTGATTAGCATTCAGGCTGTCCATTCTTTTTCATTACCTTCACATGCAGTTTAAAAGTTGCAAGTGTATTACATGTTGAAATCATTGCGTTTGAACGCTGTTATCTGCTCAAGTTGTCGCAAAAAAGTAACAATTTTCTCCTAGAGCCATGAAGCAATGTACTTTTGTTTTCTTCAGATGTGCGTGTGCTTTGATGACAATCTCAAAATGAACTTATTCCAGTCATTTGGTAATACAGTTAATGTTTAAAGCAGATGTTGATTGCAGCTTTTTTCTTAGATTGGTCAGATGCTTGCAGTGTGCTATATTGTTATTTTGCAGTGTCTTAAGTTATAATCATGAAAACACACCCTTCGGTCTGACTCATCCATGCTGACTGCATATCCTAAATTGATCTAGTCCCATTTTCCAGCATTTGGCCCATACTTCTCTAATCCCTTCCTACTTATGTACCCGACTAGATGCCTTTCCAATGACACAATGGTACCAACTTCCACCATTTCCTCAGGCAGCTCATTCCAAACACGAGAATGCCTGGAAGCATGGCACTCCATGAAGCAGGCTATTAAGAAACTCATTGAACTCGATCCCATATACATTCCACTATGGAAGAAACCTGGAAGTGAGGCAATCCATCGCAAAAGACCCCAGAGTTTACAAACCAGGTGGGAAAACACACCGATGTTTCCCCAGAGACTGCACTGAAGATGTTACCAAGCACGGTAACGAAACGTCTGTGGAACAACAAACCAGCTTGGCGAGTCAACAATATATAAGTCCTGCCCTGATTTGCCTTTCCAAAATGCGGCAGCTCAAATTTGTCTAAATTAAACTCCACCTGCCACTCCTCAGCCTATTGGCCCGTCTGATCAAGATCCCAGCGTGATCTGAGGTAACCTTCTTGGCTGTCCACTACACCTCCAATTTTAGTGTCATCATACCTCCTGCTTTTCCACATTTATGTAAATATAGAGGATCCAGCACTGATCCTTGTGGCACACCGCTGGTCAGAGGCCTCCAGTCTGAAAAGCAGCCTCCACCACCACCCTCTGTCTTCTACCTTCAAGCCAGTTTTGTATCCATATGGCCAATTCTCACTATATTCCACGTGATGTAACCTTGTGAACCAGTCTGCCATGGGAACCTTATCAAAGTCCATATAAGTCACACCTACCACTCTGCCCTTGTCATTCCTCTTTGTTACTTCTTCAAAGAACTCGATCAAGTTAGTGAGACATGATTTCCCATGCACAAAGCCATGTTGACTATCCCTACTCCTTTTTCAAATACATGTAAATCCTGTCCCTCAGGATTCCCTTCAGTGAATTGCCCACCAGTGATGTCAGGCTCATCGATCTCCAATTAACAAAGTGTGAAGCTAGATGAACACAGCAGGCCAAGCAGCATCTCAGGAGCACAAAAATTGATGTTTCGGGCCTGGACCCTTCATCAGAGAGGGAGATGGGGAGAGTCTTCTGAAATAAATAGGGAGAGAGGGGGAGGTGGACCAAAGATGGATAGAGGAGAAGATAGGTGGGGAGGGGATAGGTAAGTCCGGGGAAGACGGACAGGCCAAGGAGGCGGGATGAGGTTACTCGGTGGGAAATGGAGGTGCGACTTGTGGGAGGAGGGGATAGGTGAGAGGAAGAACAGGTTAGGGAGGCGGGGACGAGCTGGGCTGGTTTTGGGATGCAGTGGGGGGAGGGGACGAGCTGGACTAGTTTTGGGATGCAGAGGGGGAAGGGGAGATTTTGAAGCTTGTGAAGTCCACATTGATACCATTGGGCTGCAGGGTTGCCAAGCGGAATATGAGTTGCTGTTCCTGCAACCTTTGGGTGGCATCGTTATGGCACTGCCAGAGGCCCAGGATGGACGTGTCGTCTAAGGAATGGGAGGGGGAGTTGAAATGGTTCGTGACGGGGAGATGCAGTTGTTTATTGCGAACCGAGCGGAGCTGTTCTGCAAAGCGGTCCACAAGCCTCAGCTTGGTTTTCCCAATGTAGAGGAAGCCACAACGACCCCACCACCCTAGACATTTTTCCATCCCCACCCTTGTCTGCCTTCTGGAGAGTCCAGTCTCTGTGGGACTCCCTTGTCCACTCCACACTCCCCTCCAACCCCACCACACCTGGCACCTTCCCCTGCACCCACAGGAAGTGCTACACTTACCCCCTCACCCCCATCCCAGTCCCAAGATGACTTTCCATATCAAGCAGATGTTCACCTGCACATCTGCCAATGTGGTATACTGCATCCACTGTTCACGTTGTGGCTACCTCTACATTGGGGAAACCAAGCTATCTTCTCCTATATCCATCTTCAGTCCGCTTCCCCCTCTCTCCCTACTTATATCAGAACCCTCTCCCCATCCCCCTCTAAGATGAAGGGTCCAGGCCAGAAACATCAGCTTTTGTGCTCCTGATATTGCTGCTTGGCCTGCTGTGTTCATCCAGCTTCACATTTTGTTATCTTGGATTCTCCAGCAACTGCAGTTCCCATTATCTCGATGTCCAGTTCCCTGGTTTTTTTCCTTGCCACATTTCTTAAATAGTGACACAACGTTAGCCAAACTCCAGTCTTCTGGCACCTCACCTGTTGCTGTTGGTGATATGAATGTCTCATCAAGAGGCCCGGCAATCTCTTCCTTCGCTCCCCGCAAAGTTCTCGGCTACTCGTGATCAGATCCTGGGGATTTATGCACCTTCATGTATTTTAAGATATCCAGCGCCGCTGCCTCTGTAATATGGGTATTTTTTTCAAGATGTCACTATTTATTTCTCCACATTTTACATCTTCTATTATCCTTTTCCACAGTAATCACTGATGCAGAATAATCACCCATCTCCTGTTTCACTCATAGGTGGCCTTGCTGATTTTTAAGGTGCCCTATCCTCTCCCAAGTTACTGTTCTGTTATTAATGTATTTGTAGAATCCCTTTGGTTTCTCCTTAACCGTATTTGCCAAAGCTGTCTCACGTTCCCTTTATGCTGTCCTGATTTCTCTCTTATTCCTACTATCTTTATATGCTTTCAGGGATTCACTTGATCTCTGCTGTCTATACCTGATGTTTTGCTTCCTTCTTTTTCTTAACTAAAACTTCAATTTCTCTCGCCATCCATTCCCTACACCTACCAACCTTGTCCTTCAATCTAACAGAAACTACTGTCTCTGGAGTCATCTTATATCATTTTTGAAGGCTCCACATTTTCCAGCATCCCTTTACCTGCGAACATTTGCCGCCAATCAACTTTTGAAAGTTCTTGACTAATACTATCAAAATTGGCCTTCTTCCAATTTAGAACTTTAACTTCTAGATCCAGTCTCTCCTTTTCCATCAATATTTTAAAACTAATAGATTTATGGTCACTGGCCCCAAAGTGCTCCCCCACTGACACCTCACTCACCTGCCTTGCCTCATTTCTCAAGAGTAGGTCAAGTTTTGAACCTTCTGTAGTAGGTACATCCCTATACTGAATCCAGAAATTTTCTTCTGCGCGCCTAAATTCATCTCCATCCAAGCCCTTAACATTATAGCAATCCCAGTCTACGTTTAGAAAATTAAAATCCCCTATCATAATCACCATATTATTCTCACAGATAACTGAGACCTCCTTAAAAATTTGTTTCTCAAATTCCCGCTGATTATTGTGAGGGATCTATAGTACAATCCCAATGAGGTGATCATCCCTTTCATATCTCTCAGTTCCACCCAAATAACTTGCCTGGACATGTTTCTCCCTAAGTACAGCAGTAATGTTATCCTTAACCAAAAACACCACTCGCCTCCTGTCTTACCCACCACTCTATGCTTTCTAAAGCATCTGTACCCTGGAACATTAAGCTGCCAGTCCTGCCCATCCCTGAGCCACGTATTTATAATTGGCTATGATATCCCAGTCTGGTGTTCCTAGCCATGCCCTGAGTTCATCTGCTTTACCTATTAGGCCCCTTGCATTGAAATAAATACATTTTAATTTATCAGTTCTACCTCATTCTCTGCTTTGTTCCTGCCTGCCCTGACAGTTTGACTTTCTCATTTTCCCAACTGTATCAGTCTCAGACTGCTGCCTTTCCTTACTGTCTCCCTGAGTCCCACCTGCCCCTTCCTAGTTTAAATCTGAGCAGCTGTAGCAAATCTTCCCACCAGTATATTAGTCTCCTTCAAATTCAGGTGTAATCTGTCCTTTTCATACAGATCACTTCTATCGCAGAAGAGATTTAAATGATCCAAAAATGTGAATCCTTCTCCCCTGCACCAGCTCCTCAGCCATACATTCATCTGCTCTATTCCCTATTCCTACCCTCGCTAGCTCGAGCCCTAGGGATAATCAGATATTACTACCCTCGAGGACCTCCTTTTTAAATCTAACTTTCTATATTCTCTCCTCAGAGTCCCATCTTTATCTATCTCTTTCTGTGACGTTAGTTCCAACCTGTACAACAACCTCCAGCTGGTCCCTCTCAAATATTCAGCATCCTCTCAGATATTGTCTCCCTTGTGCCAGGATCAAGGCTATGCACCATTCTGGTGTCTCCCTGTCGGCCACAGAAATGTCCATCTGTGCCTCTGATTAGAGAATCCGCCATCACAATTAATCGCTTGGAACCTGGCTTACCCCTTTATTACATTAGAGACAGTCTCAGTACCAGAAACCTGGCTGTCAGTGCTGCGTTCCCCTAGGAGTCCATCACCCCCTACGTTTTCCAGAAAAGCATATTTGTTTGAAATGGGGATAGCCACAGGAGACTCCTGCCCCATGTGTCTCCCTGTCCTACCTTTCCTAGAGGCCACCCATCTACCTAACTGTATCATCAATTTATCTCCCTTCCTGCAACTGTTATCCATCAGACCCCCCACCCCCCACCCCCACCCCCAACCATTGCCTCTAACTGTTTCTCCAACCGATCAAAGCTGATTGACAGGACTCACGACCAAGCAAACTTCTTGCAGACATAATCATCAGTAACCTGGAAACTCTCCCTAATCTCCCACATCCGACAGGAAGAGCATATCACTTAGCAAAGGCCATCTTTGCATCTTGACAAATCTATAGATGCAGAAAATATCACAGTCTTACTGCTCTAAAAACAGTGCTCCAGGCTAACTTAGTACCTATGTTTTATGTTTTTAAGGTTTAATCAAGAAGCAGATCTCAGTTAACATACAATCGCTATTGTAGATTTACAAAGAAAAGTTAGCCACTTAGCTGCTCCCCTGCTGTGATCTCCCCACACAGGTTTCTCCAAAGTTAGCTATGAATTTTGCTGTTTTTATTTTTCTCGGACGAACTCTGATGTCCAGAGGCACTGAAATCAAACAGCAGAGGAGTAGCTGTGGAGGTTCACTGCGATAGGGTTAGACAGCAGTGTGGGCTTCTTTTTCTGTTGATTCACATCCCCCCATGTGACCACTGCCTTTGTCTCCCATCTTCATCTTTAGAGTGCCATTGTTTTGACCTTTTATCCCCTAAAGTTCCAAAGCAATGCAACAGTCCATGAAACAGTAATTACTGCTCCTAGAATTCAAGGAAGTCAGCTGCAACACTGAAGATACCTCAAAAAAGGAGCAGCTTTTACAGCCACAATTTTTTCCTGTCCCCCATCTTGGATTACCCAAAATCACAATCGAAATTAAACTTCATCTGCCATCTGTTCAAGGTCCTCTTGTACTCTGAGGTAACCACTTTCACTGTTCAGCACACCACCAATTTTGATGTCATCTGCAAACTTACTAACATACTTTCTATGTTCACATCCAAATCATTTATATAAATGATGAAAAGCATTGGAGCCAGCACCAATCCTTGTGACTCATCATTGGTCACAGGCCTGCAGGTGGAGAAACAACTGTCCTCCACCAACCTCTGCCTCCTACCTTCAAGCCAGTTTTGTATACAAAGGGATTAGAAATCTATGTAAATATATAACTTATTAATTCTTCAGAAATACTGATATACATCCTTGTGAATTGACGTGAATCAACTGGTGCACTGGTACCAGATGGCAGTAAAATCTATTAAATGCAAGTTGTGCCCTGATACTTTAAAGAAGCAAGAAGATACTCCAAGTAAAGTGTTTATCATAAAACGTTTTAGAGGCTTCAGAATGAATTTGTTTGGGAATGAGAACAGGAAGCTGTGGAAGCAAGTTGTGATACAAAAAAAGTTTCAGATAAATATTGGTGGACATGATTGAAACAAACATTACAGATTGTTTTAAGTGGTAATTAAGTTTTGGAGAGATGGAATTGAGGTATATGCCATTAAGTTGGCCAATTAAAATTGATATCAATCAGAAAGAAGCCTAGAAATCGTCTTCATTATTGAAAAGTTTCTAGCTCCTGAAGAAAATTTTACATCAGTGAAAAACATAGTCATCCTTGAATGATATGCTGTCAGGCTGAAAGATTGGTGAGGCAGCTGGGCTTGTTTGGTTACTTCGGTTTTGGAGAGGATGATCTTGTAAATTTTTCTATCAAGCAGTTTTTTGGTATTACTTCCATTGAGCACAGTTTGGTTTTTAAAAAATGGATTGTTAGGATTAAGTGAAACTCCAAGAGATTTATTAATTGGTTGTGAAAATATCTAATTCTGTTTTGTTTGTTGACCAATCTTGAACATTCAAATTCTGCATTGCAGTTAAATTACCTTCATGAATATAAATTGTATGCAAACCAGTAAATATAAGACAACTGCCTGCAAAATATTCAAAGGAGTTGTTAGAAGGATTGATATAATTTAATAATAAATGGAACAATAATAAACAAAGCTTGAAACTGCCACCTTAACAACTGGGTATTCGTAGTCATGAAAGATGCTGTTACTTTGCACCATAACTTGTACTGTGTGCTTTATCTTTCAGAACCACATGTATTCATTTTATAAATGTATATTTACAGTTGTTTCTGAGAAATCTTGGTGTTCTGATTTGTAATGAGTTTATAAATTGCGTGATAATGCTAAATCACCCCTTTGTAAAGCTCTAAGGCGTATGACATATTAAACAGTGGAGACATTGATGGGGTTAAGTTTCTTGGTCTTCTAGATTTTCAAGAGCTCATTGGCTGCAGAGGTTGCTGTTTGGATATCCTTGCAGTCTATTGGAAACAAGCACTTCTATATTTGCATGCAGTAATGTGAATTATCTCAATTCATCATATAACATTGTGACAAATTATTCACAGTTTGTCAAACTGTGGAAGAAACGTTTCTTGTTGACGTTGCCCCTTTAACCTACTTCAACGGGATTGCAAATTTTAAATATTTATCTAACACTTAAATTCCCCCAAAAGTTATCATTTGAATTTAAGAGTTAATGTCTATTTTAAAATAGCTTTGAGGAGTGAGTAGCATTACATGTAAATATGATAAGTTTCAAATTACTGTGTCCTGTGATCTGAGTATTGTTTTTGTTAACGGATGTGGAGTCTACCAGTGAAGTTGAGCTTCCTGAACAATTTGGGCTCGTTTGTTGGAATATGTCATTCCATTTGGAAGCAGCAGTTTAGAGGATGTTACCCACGCGCGCTCTCCCTCCCTCCCTCTCTCTCTCCCTCTCTCTCTCTCTCTCTCTCTCTCGCTCACACACTTGAGCGCGCTCTCACTCTCTCGCGCTCTCACTCTCTCGCGCTCTCACTCTCTCGCGCTCTCACTCTCTCGCGCGCGCGCGCGCTCTCTCCCGCGCGCTCTCCCTTGCGCTCTCCCTCGCGCGCGCGCTCTCCCTTGCGCTCTCTCTCGTTTGCGCTCTGTCTCGCGCGCTCTCTCTCGTTTGCGCTCTCTCTCGTTTGCGCTCTCTCTCCCTTGCGCTCTCCCTCGCGCGCGCTCTCCCTCGCGCGCGCACTCCCTCGCGCGCGCTCTTGCGCTCTCGCTCCCTCTCGCTCTTGCACTCTCGCTCCCTCTCGCGCGCGCTCTCTCTCCCTCGCGCGCGCTCTTGCGCTCTCGCTCCCTCTCGCGCGCGCTCTCTCTCCCTCTCGCGCGCGCTCTCTCTCCCTCTCGCGCGCGCTCTCTAACCCTCTCGCGGCGCTCTCTCTCCCTCTCGCGCGCGCTCTCTAACCCTCTCGCGGCGCTCTCTCTCCCTCTCGCGCGCGCTCTCTAACCCTCTCGCGGCGCTCTCTCTCCCTCTCGCGCGCGCTCTCTCTCCCTCTCGCGCGCGCTCTCTAACCCTCTCGCGGCGCTCTCTCTCCCTCTCGCGCGCGCTCTCTAACCCTCTCGCGGCGCTCTCTCTCCCTCTCGCGCGCGCTCTCTCTCCCTCTCGCGCTCTCTCTCCCTCTCGCGCTCTCTCTCCCTCTCGCGCTCTCTCTCCCTCTCGCGCGCGCTCTCTCTCCCTCTCGCGCGCGCTCTCTAACCCTCTCGCGGCGCTCTCTCTCCCTCTCGCGCGCGCTCTCTCTCCCTCTCGCGCTCTCTCTCCCTCTCGCGCTCTCTCTCCCTCTCGCGCGCGCTCTCCCTCTCGCGCGCGCTCTCCCTCTCGCGCGCGCTCTCCCTCTCGCGCGCGCTCTCCCTCTCGCGCGCGCTCTCACTCTTGCGCTCTCTCTCGTTTGCGCTCTGTCTCGCTCTTGCGCTCTCCCTCGCGCGCGCGCGCGCGCTCTCCCTCTCGCGCGCGCTCGCTCTCCCTCTCGCGCGCGCTCGCTCTCCCTTGCGCTCTCTCTCGTTTGCGCTCTGTCTCGCGCGCTCTCTCTCGTTTGCGCTCTGTCTCGCTCTTGCGCTCTCCCTCGCGCGCGCTCTCCCTCGCGCGCGCGCTCTCCCTTGCGCGCTCTCTCTCGTTTGCGCTCTGTCTCGCTCTTGCGCTCTCCCTCGCGCGCGCTCTCCCTCGCGCGCGCTCTCCCTCGCGCGCGCTCTCCCTCGCGCGCGCTCTCCCTCGCGCGCGCTCTTGCGCTCTCGCTCCCTCTCGCGCGCGCTCTCTCTCGCTCTTGCGCTCTCTCTCGCTCTTGCGCTCTCTCTCGCTCTTGCGCTCTCTCTCGCTCTTGCGCTCTGTCTCGCTCTTGCGCTCTGTCTCGCGCGCGCGCTCGCTCTCCCTCTCGCGCGCTCTCGCTCTCCCTCTCGCGCGCTCTCGCTCTCCCTCTCGCGCGCTCTCGCTCTCCCTCTCGCGCGCGCTCGCTCTCCCTTGCGCTCTCTCTCCCTTGCGCTCTCTCTCGTTTGCGCTCTGTCTCGCGCGCTCTCTCTCGTTTGCGCTCTGTCTCGCTCTTGCGCTCTCCCTCGCGCGCGCTCTCCCTCGCGCGCGCTCTCCCTCGCGCGCGCTCTCCCTCGCGCGCGCTCTCCCTCGCGCGCGCTCTCTCCCTCGCGCGCGCTCTCTCCCTCGCGCGCGCTCTCGCTCTCCCTCTCGCGCGCTCTCGCTCTCCCTCTCGCGCGCTCTCGCTCTCCCTCTCGCGCGCGCTCGCTCTCCCTTGCGCTCTCTCTCGTTTGCGCTCTGTCTCGCGCGCTCTCTCTCGTTTGCGCTCTGTCTCGCTCTTGCGCTCTCCCTCGCGCGCGCTCTCCCTCGTGCGCGCTCTCCCTCGCGCGCGCTCTCCCTCGCGCGCGCTCTCCCTCGCGCGCGCTCTCCCTCGCGCGCGCTCTCTCCCTCGCGCGCGCTCTCTCCCTCGCGCGCGCGCTCTCCCTCGCGCGCGCTCTTGCGCTCGCGCGCTCTCTCTCGCGCGCTCTCTCTCTCGCGCGCTCTCTCTCTCTCGCGCTCTCTCTCTCTCGCGCTCTCTCTCTCTCGCGCTCTCTCTCTCGCGCTCTCTCTCTCGCGCGCTCTCTCTCTCGCGCGCTCTCTCTCTCGCGCGCTCTCTCTCTCGCGCTCTCTCTCTCGCGCTCTCTCTCTCTCGCGCTCTCTCTCTCTCGCGCTCTCTCTATCGCGCTCTCTCTCTCGCGCGCTCTCCCTCGCGCGCGCGCGCTCTCCCTCGCGCGCGCGCGCTCTCCCTCGCGCGCGCTCTTGCGCTCTCGCTCCCTCTCGCTCTTGCGCTCTCGCTCCCTCTCGCTCTTGCGCTCTCGCTCCCTCTCGCGCGCGCTCTCGCTCCCTCTCGCGCGCGCTCTCTCTCCCTCTCGCGCGCGCTCTCTCTCCCTCTCGCGCGCGCTCTCTCTCCCTCTCGCGCGCGCTCTCTCTCCCTCTCGCGCGCGCTCTCTCTCCCTCTCGCGCGCGCTCGCTCTCCCTCTCGCGCGCGCGCGCTCTCCCTCTCGCGCGCGCTCGCTCTCCCTCTCGCGCGCGCTCGCTCTCCCTCTCGCGCGCACGAGCCCTCGCTCTTGCGCTCTCCCTCGCTCTTGCGCTCTCCCTCGCTCTTGCGCTCTCCCTCGCTCTTGCGCTCTCCCTCGCGCGCGCGCTCTCCCTCGCGCGCGCGCTCTCCCTCGCGCGCGCGCTCTCCCTCGCGCGCGCGCTCTCCCTCGCGCGCGCGCTCTCCCTCACGCGCGCGCTCTCCCTCACGCGCGCGCTCTCTCTCGTTTGCGCTGTTTCGCTCTTGCGCTCTCCCTCGCGCGCGCTCTCCCTCGCGCGCGCTCTTGCGCTCTCGCTCCCTCTCGCTCTTGCGCTCTCGCTCCCTCTCGCTCTTGCGCTCTCGCTCCCTCTCGCGCGCGCTCTCTCTCCCTCTCGCGCGCGCTCTCTCTCCCTCTCGCGCGCGCTCGCTCTCCCTCTCGCGCGCGCTCGCTCTCCCTCTCGCGCGCGCTCGCTCTCCCTCTCGCGCGCGCTCGCTCTCCCTTGCGCTCTCTCTCCCTTGCGCTCTCTCTCCCTTGCGCTCTCTCTCGTTTGCGCTCTGTCTCGCGCGCTCTCTCTCGTTTGCGCTCTGTCTCGCTCTTGCGCTCTCCCTCGCGCGCGCTCTCCCTCGCGCGCGCTCTCCCTCGCGCGCGCTCTCCCTCGCGCGCGCTCTCCCTCGCGCGCGCTCACCCTCGCGCGCGCTCTCTCCCTCGCGCGCGCTCTCTCCCTCTCGCGCGCTCTCGCTCTCCCTCTCGCGCGCTCTCGCTCTCCCTCTCGCGCGCTCTCGCTCTCCCTCTCGCGCGCGCTCGCTCTCCCTTGCGCTCTCTCTCCCTTGCGCTCTCTCTCGTTTGCGCTCTGTCTCGCGCGCTCTCTCTCGTTTGCGCTCTGTCTCGCTCTTGCGCTCTCCCTCGCGCGCGCTCTCCCTCGCGCGCGCTCTCCCTCGCGCGCGCTCTCCCTCGCGCGCGCTCTCTCCCTCGCGCGCGCTCTCTCCCTCGCGCGCGCTCTCTCCCTCGCGCGCGCTCTCTCCCTCGCGCGCGCTCTCTCCCTCGCGCGCGCGCTCTCCCTCGCGCGCGCTCTTGCGCTCGCGCGCTCTCTCTCGCGCGCTCTCTCTCTCGCGCTCTCTCTCTCTCCGCGCTCTCTCTCTCGCGCGCTCTCTCTCTCGCGCGCTCTCTCTCTCGCGCGCTCTCTCTATCGCGCTCTCTCCCTCTCGCGCGCTCTCCCTCGCGCGCGCTCTTGCGCTCTCGCTCCCTCTCGCTCTTGCGCTCTCGCTCCCTCTCGCTCTTGCGCTCTCGCTCCCTCTCGCGCGCGCTCTCTCTCCCTCTCGCGCGCGCTCTCTCTCCCTCTCGCGCGCGCTCTCTCTCCCTCTCGCGCGCGCTCTCTCTCCCTCTCGCGCGCGCTCTCTCTCCCTCTCGCGCGCGCTCGCTCTCCCTCTCGCGCGCACGAGCCCTCGCTCTTGCGCTCTCCCTCGCTCTTGCGCTCTCCCTCGCTCTTGCGCTCTCCCTCGCTCTTGCGCTCTCCCTCGCGCGCGCGCTCTCCCTCGCGCGCGCGCTCTCCCTCGCGCGCGCGCTCTCTCTCGTTTGCGCTCTGTCTCGCTCTTGCGCTCTCCCTCGCGCGCGCTCTTGCGCTCTCGCTCCCTCTCGCTCTTGCGCTCTCGCTCCCTCTCGCTCTTGCGCTCTCGCTCCCTCTCGCTCTTGCGCTCTCTCTCCCTCTCGCGCGCGCTCTCTCTCCCTCTCGCGCGCGCTCTCTCTCCCTCTCGCGCGCGCTCTCTCTCCCTCTCGCGCGCGCTCTCTCTCCCTCTCGCGCGCGCTCTCTCTCCCTCTCGCGCGCGCTCTCTCTCCCTCTCGCGCGCACGAGCCCTCGCTCTTGCGCTCTCTCTTGTTTGTGCTCTGTCTCGCGCGCTCTCTCTCGTTTGCGCTCTGTCTCGCTCTTGCGCTCTCCTTTGCGCGCGCTCTCCTTTGCGCGCGCTCACCCTCGCGCGTGCTCACGCTCGCGCGCGCTCACCCTCGCGCGCGCTCTCCCTCGCGCGCGCTCTCCCTCGCGCGCGCTCTCCCACCCTCTCGCGCGCGCTCTCCAACCCTCTCGCGCGCGCTCTCCAACCCTCTCGCGCGCGCTCTCCAACCCTCTCGCGCGCGCTCTCCAACCCTCTCGCGCGCGCTCTCCAACCCTCTCGCGCGCGCTCTCCAACCCTCTCGCGCGCGCTCGCTCTCCCGAGCCCTCGCTCTTGCGCTCTCTCTCGTTTGCGCTCTGTCTCGCGCGCTCTGTCTCGCTCTTGCGCTCTCCCTCGCGCGCGCTCTTGCGCTCTCGCTCCCTCTCGCTCTTGCGCTCTCGCTCCCTCTCGCTCTTGCGCTCTCGCTCCCTCTCGCTCTTGCGCTCTCTCTCCCTCTCGCTCTTGCGCTCTCTCTCCCTCTCGCGCGCGCTCTCTCTCCCTCTCGCGCGCGCTCTCTCTCCCTCTCGCGCGCGCTCTCTCTCCCTCTCGCGCGCGCTCTCTCTCCCTCTCGCGCGCGCTCTCTCTCCCTCTCGCGCGCGCTCTCTCTCCCTCTCGCGCGCGCTCGCTCTCCCTCTCGCGCGCACGAGCCCTCGCTCTTGCGCTCTCCCTCGCGCGCGCGCTCTCCCTCGCGCGCGCGCTCTCCCTCGCGCGCGCGCTCTCTCTCGTTTGCGCTCTGTCTCGCTCTTGCGCTCTCCCTCGCGCGCTGTCTCGCTCTTGCGCTCTCCCTCGCGCGCGCTCTCGCGCTCGCGCTCTCTCTCTCGCGCGCTCTCTCTCTCTCTCGCGCTCTCTCTCTCTCCGCGCTCTCTCTCTCTCGCGCTCTCTCTCTCGCGCTCTCTCTCGCGCTCTCTCTCTCTCGCGCTCTCTCTCGCGCTCTCTATCGCGCTCTCTCCCTCTCGCGCGCTCTCCCTCGCGCGCGCTCTCCAACCCTCTCGCGCGCGCTCTCCAACCCTCTCGCGCGCGCTCTCCAACCCTCTCGCGCGCGCTCTCCAACCCTCTTGCGCGCGCTCTCCAACCCTCTCGCGCGCGCTCTCCAACCCTCTCGCGCGCGCTCTCCAACCCTCTCGCGCGCGCTCTCCAACCCTCTCGCGCGCGCTCGCTCTCCCGAGCCCTCGCTCTTGCGCTCTCTCTCGTTTGCGCTCTGTCTCGCGCGCTCTGTCTCGCTCTTGCGCTCTCCCTCGCGCGCGCTCTCCCTCGCGCGCGCTCTTGCGCTCTCGCTCCCTCTCGCTCTTGCGCTCTCGCTCCCTCTCGCTCTTGCGCTCTCTCTCCCTCTCGCGCGCGCTCTCTCTCCCTCTCGCGCGCGCTCTCTCTCCCTCTCGCGCGCGCTCTCTCTCCCTCTCGCGCGCGCTCGCTCTCCCTCTCGCGCGCACGAGCCCTCGCTCTTGCGCTCTCCCTCGCGCGCGCGCTCTCCCTCGCGCGCGCGCTCTCCCTCGCCGCGCGCGCTCTCCCTCACGCGCGCGCTCTCTCACGTTTGCGCTCTGTCTCGCTCTTGCGCTCTCCCTCGCGCGCTGTCTCGCTCTTGCGCTCTCCCTCGCGCGCGCTCTCGCGCTCGCGCTCTCTCTCTCGCGCGCTCTCTCTCGCGCGCTCTCTCTCTCTCTCGCGCTCTCTCTCTCTCGCGCTCTCTCTCTCTCGCGCTCTCTCTCTCTCGCGCTCTCTCTCTCTCGCGCTCTCTCTCTCGCGCTCTCTCTCTCGCGCGCTCTCTATCGCGCTCTCTCCCTCGCGCGCGCGCTCTCCCTCGCGCGCGCGCTCTCCCTCGCGCGCGCTCTTGCGCTTTCCCTCCCTCTCGCTCTTGCGCTCTCGCTCCCTCTCGCTCTTGCGCTCTCTCTCCCTCTCGCGCTCGCTCTCTCTCCCTCTCGCGCGCGCTCTCTCTCCCTCTCGCGCGCGCTCTCTCTCCCTCTCGCGCGCGCTCTCTCTCCCCCTCGCGCGCTCTCTCTCCCCCTCGCGCGCTCTCTCTCCCCCTCGCGCGCGCTCTCCCTCGCGCGCGCTCTTGCGCTCTCCCTCCCTCTCGCTCTTGCGCTCTCGCTCCCTCTCGCTCTTGCGCTCTCGCTCCCTCTCGCTCTTGCGCTCTCTCTCCCTCTCGCTCTTGCGCTCTCTCTCCCTCTCGCGCGCGCTCTCTCTCCCTCTCGCGCGCGCTCTCTCTCCCTCTCGCGCGCGCTCTCTCTCCCTCTCGCGCGCGCTCTCTCTCCCTCTCGCGCGCGCTCTCTCTCCCTCTCGCGCGCACGAGCCCTCGCTCTTGCGCTCTCTCTTGTTTGTGCTCTGTCTCGCGCGCTCTCTCTCGTTTGCGCTCTGTCTCGCTCTTGCGCTCTCCTTTGCGCGCGCTCTCCCACGCGCGCGCTCTCCCTCGCGCGCGCGCGCTCTCCCTCGCGCGCGCGCGCTCACCCTCGCGCGCGCTCACCCTCGCGCGCGCTCACCCTCGCGCGCACGAGCCCTCGCGCGCACGAGCCCTCGCGCGCACGAGCCCTCGCGCGCACGAGCCCTCGCGCGCGCTCACCCTCGCGCGCGCTCTCCCTCGCGCGCGCTCTCCCTCCCTCTCGCGCGCGCTCTCGCTCCCTCTCGCGCGCGCTCTCGCTCCCTCTCCCTCTCGCTCCCTCTCCCTCTCGCGCGCGCTCCCTCTCGCGCGCGCTCCCTCTCGCGCGCGCTCCCTCTCGCGCGCGCTCTCTCTCGCGCGCTCTCTCTCTCTCGCGCGCTCTCTATCTCGCGCGCTCTCTATCTCGCGCGCTCTCTATCTCGCGCGCTCTCTATCTCGCGCGCTCTCTATCTCGCGCGCTCTCAATCTCGCGCGCTCTCAATCTCGCGCGCTCTCAATCTCGCGCGCTCTCAATCTCGCGCGCTCTCTATCTCGCGCGCTCTCTCTCTCGCGCGCGCTCTCTCTCGCGCGCGCTCTCTCTCGCGCGCGCTCTCTCTCGCGCGCGCTCTCTCTCTCTCGCGCGCGCTCTCTCTCTCGCGCGCGCGCTCTCTCTCTCGCGCGCGCGCTCTCTCTCTCGCGCGCGCGCTCTCTATCTCTCTCGTTCTGTCTCTATCTCTCTCGCTCTGTCTCTATCTCTCTCGCTCTGTCTCGTTCTCGCGCGCTCTGTCTCTTTCTCGCGCGCTCTGTCTCTTTCTCGCGCGCTCTGTCTCTTTCTCGCGCGCTCTCTCGCGCGCGTTCTCTCTCGCGCGCGCTCTCCAACCCTCTCGCGCGCGCTCTCCAACCCTCTCGCGCGCGCTCTCCAACCCTCTCGCGCGCGCTCTCCAACCCTCTCGCGCGCGCTCTCCAACCCTCTCGCGCGCGCTCTCCAACCCTCTCGCGCGCGCTCTCCAACCCTCTCGCGCGCGCTCGCTCTCCCGAGCCCTCGCTCTTGCGCTCTCTCTCGTTTGCGCTCTGTCTCGCGCGCTCTGTCTCGCTCTTGCGCTCTCCCTCGCGCGCTGTCTCGCTCTTGCGCTCTCCCTCGCGCGCGCTCTCGCGCTCGCGCTCTCTCTCTCGCGCGCTCTCTCTCTCTCGCGCTCTCTCTCTCTCGCGCTCTCTCTCTCTCTCGCGCTCTCTCTCTCTCGCGCTCTCTATCGCGCTCTCTCCCTCTCGCGCGCTCTTGCGCTCTCGCTCCCTCTCGCTCTTGCGCTCTCGCTCCCTCTCGCTCTTGCGCTCTCTCTCCCTCTCGCGCGCGCTCTCTCTCCCTCTCGCGCGCGCTCTCTCTCCCTCTCGCGCGCGCTCTCTCTCCCTCTCGCGCGCGCTCTCTCTCCCTCTCGCGCGCGCTCTCTCTCCCTCTCGCGCGCGCTCTCTCTCCCTCTCGCGCGCGCTCTCTCTCCCTCTCGCGCGCGCTCGCTCTCCCTCTCGCGCGCACGAGCCCTCGCTCTTGCGCTCTCCCTCGCGCGCGCGCTCTCCCTCGCGCGCGCGCTCTCCCTCGCGCGCGCGCTCTCCCTCGCGCGCGCGCTCTCCCTCGCGCGCGCGCTCTCTCTCGTTTGCGCTCTGTCTCGCTCTTGCGCTCTCCCTCGCGCGCTGTCTCGCTCTTGCGCTCTCCCTCGCGCGCGCTCTCGCGCTCGCGCTCTCTCTCTCGCGCGCTCTCTCTCTCGCGCGCGCTCTCTCTCTCGCGCGCTCTCTCTCTCGCGCGCTCTCTCTCTCGCGCGCTCTCTCTCTCGCGCGCTCTCTCTCTCTCGCGCTCTCTCTCTCTCGCGCTCTCTCTCTCGCGCGCTCTCTATCGCGCTCTCTCCCTCGCGCGCGCTCTCCCTCGCGCGCGCGCTCTCCCTCGCGCGCGCGCTCTCCCTCGCGCGCGCGCGCTCTCCCTCGCGCGCGCGCGCTCTCCCTCGCGCGCGCGCGCTCTCCCTCGCGCGCGCGCGCTCTTGCGCTCTCCCTCCCTCTCGCTCTTGCGCTCTCGCTCCCTCTCGCTCTTGCGCTCTCTCTCCCTCTCGCGCGCGCTCTCTCTCCCTCTCGCGCGCGCTCTCTCTCCCTCTCGCGCGCGCTCTCTCTCCCCCCTCGCGCGCTCTCTCTCCCCCTCGCGCGCTCTCTCTCCCCCTCGCGCGCTCTCTCTCCCCCTCGCGCGCGCTCTCCCTCGCGCGCGCTCTTGCGCTCTCCCTCCCTCTCGCTCTTGCGCTCTCGCTCCCTCTCGCTCTTGCGCTCTCCCTCGCGCGCGCTCTTGCGCTCTCTCTCCCTCTCGCGCGCGCTCTCTCTCCCTCTCGCGCGCGCTCTCTCTCCCTCTCGCGCGCGCTCTCTCTCCCTCTCGCGCGCGCTCTCTCTCCCTCTCGCGCGCGCTCTCTCTCCCTCTCGCGCGCGCTGTCTCTCCCTCTCGCGCGCGCTCTCTCTCCCTCTCGCGCGCGCTCTCTCTCCCTCTCGCGCGCACGAGCCCTCGCTCTTGCGCTCTCTCTTGTTTGTGCTCTGTCTCGCGCGCTCTCTCTCGTTTGCGCTCTGTCTCGCTCTTGCGCTCTCCTTTGCGCGCGCTCTCCCACGCGCGCGCTCTCCCACGCGCGCGCTCTCCCACGCGCGCGCTCTCCCACGCGCGCGCTCTCTCTCGCGCGCGCGAGCCCTCGCGCGCACGAGCCCTCGCGCGCACGAGCCCTCGCGCGCGCTCACCCTCGCGCGCGCTCACCCTCGCGCGCGCTCTCCCTCGCGCGCGCTCTCCCTCCCTCTCGCGCGCGCTCTCGCTCCCTCTCGCGCGCGCTCTCGCTCCCTCTCCCTCTCGCTCCCTCTCCCTCTCGCTCCCTCTCCCTCTCGCGCGCGCTCCCTCTCGCGCGCGCTCCCTCTCGCGCGCGCTCTCTCTCGCGCGCTCTCTCTCTCTCGCGCGCTCTCTCTCGCGCTCTCTCTCTCTCGCGCGCTCTCTATCTCGCGCGCTCTCTATCTCGCGCGCTCTCAATCTCGCGCGCTCTCAATCTCGCGCTCTCTCTCTCTCGCGCTCTCTCTCTCTCGCGCGCTCTCTATCTCGCGCGCTCTCTATCTCGCGCGCTCTCTATCTCGCGCGCTCTCAATCTCGCGCGCTCTCAATCTCGCGCGCTCTCAATCTCGCGCGCTCTCAATCTCGCGCGCTCTCAATCTCGCGCGCTCTCTATCTCGCGCGCTCTCTATCTCGCGCGCTCTCTATCTCGCGCGCTCTCTATCTCGCGCGCTCTCTCTCGCGCGCGCTCTCTCTCTCTCGCGCGCGCTCTCTCTCGCGCGCGCGCGCGCGCTCTCTCTCTCGCGCGCGCGCTCTCTCTATCTCTCTCGCTCTGTCTCTATCTCTCTCGCTCTGTCTCTATCTCTCTCGCTCTGTCTCGTTCTCGCGCGCTCTGTCTCTTTCCCGCGCGCGCTCTGTCTCTTTCCCGCGCGCGCTCTGTCTCTTTCTCGCGCGCTCTGTCTCTTTCTCGCGCGCTCTGTCTCTTTCTCGCGCGCTCTGTCTCTTTCTCGCGCGCTCTCTCGCGCGTTCTCTCTCGCGCTCGCTCTCGCGCGCTCTCTCTCGCTCGCGTGCTCTCTCTCTATCTCGCGCGCTCTCAATCTCGCGCGCTGTCAATTTCACGCGCTGTCAATCTCGCGCGCTCTCAATCTCGCGCGCTCTCTATCTCGCGCGCTCTCTATCTCGCGCGCTCTCTATCTCGCGCGCTCTCTATCTCGCGCGCTCTCTCTCTCGCGCTCTCTCTCTCTCTCGCGCTCTCTCTCTCTCGCGCTCTCTCTCCCTCGCGCGCGCTCTCCCTCGCGCGCGCTCTCCCACCCTCTCGCGCGCGCTCTCCCACCCTCTCGCGCGCGCTCTCCAACCCTCTCGCGCGCGCTCTCCAACCCTCTCGCGCGCGCTCTCCAACCCTCTCGCGCGCGCTCTCCAACCCTCTCGCGCGCGCTCTCCAACCCTCTCGCGCGCGCTCTCCAACCCTCTCGCGCGCGCTCTCCAACCCTCTCGCGCGCGCTCTCCAACCCTCTCGCGCGCGCTCTCCAACCCTCTCGCGCGCGCTCGCTCTCCCGAGCCCTCGCTCTTGCGCTCTCTCTCGTTTGCGCTCTGTCTCGCGCGCTCTGTCTCGCTCTTGCGCTCTCCCTCGCGCGCGCTCTCCCTCGCGCGCGCTCTTGCGCTCTCGCTCCCTCTCGCTCTTGCGCTCTCGCTCCCTCTCGCTCTTGCGCTCTCTCTCCCTCTCGCGCGCGCTCTCTCTCCCTCTCGCGCGCGCTCTCTCTCCCTCTCGCGCGCGCTCTCTCTCCCTCTCGCGCGCGCTCTCTCTCCCTCTCGCGCGCACGAGCACTCGCTCTTGCGCTCTCCCTCGCGCGCGCGCTCTCCCTCACGCGCGCGCTCTCTCTCACGCGCGCGCTCTCTCTCGTTTGCGCTCTGTCTCGCTCTTGCGCTCTCCCTCGCGCGCTGTCTCGCTCTTGCGCTCTCCCTCGCGCGCGCTCTCGCGCTCGCGCTCTCTCTCTCGCGCGCTCTCTCTCTCGCGCGCTCTCTCTCTCGCGCGCTCTCTCTCTCTCGCGCTCTCTCTCTCTCGCGCTCTCTCTCTCTCGCGCTCTCTATCGCGCTCTCTCCCTCTCGCGCGCTCTTGCGCTCTCGCTCCCTCTCGCTCTTGCGCTCTCGCTCCCTCTCGCTCTTGCGCTCTCGCTCCCTCTCGCGCGCGCTCTCTCTCCCTCTCGCGCGCGCTCTCTCTCCCTCTCGCGCGCGCTCTCTCTCCCTCTCGCGCGCGCTCTCTCTCCCTCTCGCGCGCGCTCGCTCTCCCTCTCGCGCGCACGAGCCCTCGCTCTTGCGCTCTCCCTCGCGCGCGCGCTCTCCCTCGCGCGCGCGCTCTCCCTCACGCGCGCGCTCTCTCTCGTTTGCGCTCTGTCTCGCTCTTGCGCTCTCCCTCGCGCGCGCTCTCCCTCGCGCGCGCTCTTGCGCTCTCGCTCCCTCTCGCTCTTGCGCTCTCGCTCCCTCTCGCTCTTGCGCTCTCTCTCCCTCTCGCGCGCGCTCTCTCTCCCTCTCGCGCGCGCTCTCTCTCCCTCTCGCGCGCGCTCTCTCTCCCTCTCGCGCGCGCTCTCTCTCCCTCTCGCGCGCGCTCTCTCTCCCTCTCGCGCGCACGAGCCCTCGCTCTTGCGCTCTCTCTTGTTTGTGCTCTGTCTCGCGCGCTCTCTCTCGTTTGCGCTCTGTCTCGCTCTTGCGCTCTCCTTTGCGCGCGCTCTCCTTTGCGCGCGCTCACCCTCGCGCGTGCTCACCCTCGCGCGCGCTCACCCTCGCGCGTGCTCACCCTCGCGCGCGCTCACCCTCGCGCGCGCTCTCCCTCGCGCGCGCTCTCCCTCGCGCGCGCTCTCCCTCGCGCGCGCTCTCCCTCGCGCGCGCTCTCCCTCGCGCGCGCTCTCCCTCGCGCGCGCTCTCCCACCCTCTCGCGCGCGCTCTCCCACCCTCTCGCGCGCGCTCTCCCACCCTCTCGCGCGCGCTCTCCAACCCTCTCGCGCGCGCTCTCCAACCCTCTCGCGCGCGCTCTCCAACCCTCTCGCGCGCGCTCTCCAACCCTCTCGCGCGCGCTCTCCAACCCTCTCGCGCGCGCTCGCTCTCCCGAGCCCTCGCTCTTGCGCTCTCTCTCGTTTGCGCTCTGTCTCGCGCGCTCTGTCTCGCTCTTGCGCTCTCCCTCGCGCGCGCTCTCCCTCGCGCGCGCTCTTGCGCTCTCGCTCCCTCTCGCTCTTGCGCTCTCGCTCCCTCTCGCTCTTGCGCTCTCGCTCCCTCTCGCGCGCGCTCTCTCTCCCTCTCGCGCGCGCTCTCTCTCCCTCTCGCGCGCGCTCTCTCTCCCTCTCGCGCGCGCTCGCTCTCCCTCTCGCGCGCACGAGCCCTCGCTCTTGCGCTCTCCCTCGCGCGCGCGCTCTCCCTCGCGCGCGCGCTCTCCCTCGCGCGCGCGCTCTCCCTCGCGCGCGCGCTCTCTCTCGTTTGCGCTCTGTCTCGCTCTTGCGCTCTCCCTCGCGCGCTGTCTCGCTCTTGCGCTCTCCCTCGCGCGCGCTCTCGCGCTCGCGCTCTCTCTCTCGCGCGCTCTCTCTCTCCGCGCGCTCTCTCTCTCTCGCGCTCTCTCTCTCTCGCGCTCTCTCTCTCTCGCGCTCTCTCTCTCTCGCGCTCTCTATCGCGCTCTCTCCCTCTCGCGCGCTCTCCCTCGCGCGCGCGCTCTCTCTCCCTCTCGCGCGCGCTCTCTCTCCCTCTCGCGCGCGCTCTCTCTCCCTCTCGCGCGCACGAGCCCTCGCTCTTGCGCTCTCTCTTGTTTGTGCTCTGTCTCGCGCGCTCTCTCTCGTTTGCGCTCTGTCTCGCTCTTGCGCTCTCCTTTGCGCGCGCTCTCCTTTGCGCGCGCTCTCCCTCGCGCGCGCGCTCTCCCACGCGCGCGCGCTCTCCCTCGCGCGCGCTCTCCCACGCGCGCGCTCTCCCACGCGCGCGCTCACCCTCGCGCGCGCTCACCCTCGCGCGCGCTCTCCCTCGCGCGCGCTCTCCCTCGCGCGCGCTCTCCCTCGCGCGCGCTCTCCCTCGCGCGCGCTCTCCAACCCTCTCGCGCTGCGCTCTCCAACCCTCTCGCGCGCGCTCTCCAACCCTCTCGCGCGCGCTCTCCAACCCTCTCGCGCGCGCTCTCCAACCCTCTCGCGCGCGCTCTCCAACCCTCTCGCGCGCGCTCTCCAACCCTCTCGCGCGCGCTCTCCAACCCTCTCGCGCGCGCTCGCTCTCCCGAGCCCTCGCTCTTGCGCTCTCTCTCGTTTGCGCTCTGTCTCGCGCGCTCTGTCTCGCTCTTGCGCTCTCCCTCGCGCGCGCTCTCCCTCGCGCGCGCTCTTGCGCTCTCGCTCCCTCTCGCTCTTGCGCTCTCGCTCCCTCTCGCTCTTGCGCTCTCTCTCCCTCTCGCGCGCGCTCTCTCTCCCTCTCGCGCGCGCTCTCTCTCCCTCTCGCGCGCGCTCGCTCTCCCTCTCGCGCGCACGAGCCCTCGCTCTTGCGCTCTCCCTCGCGCGCGCGCTCTCCCTCGCGCGCGCGCTCTCTCTCCCTCGCGCGCGCGCTCTCCCTCGCGCGCGCGCTCTCCCTCGCGCGCGCGCTCTCTCTCGCGCGCGCGCTCTCTCTCGTTTGCGCTCTGTCTCGCTCTTGCGCTCTCCCTCGCGCGCTGTCTCGCTCTTGCGCTCTCCCTCGCGCGCGCTCTCGCGCTCGCGCTCTCTCTCTCGCGCGCTCTCTCTCTCTCGCGCTCTCTCTCTCTCGCGCTCTCTCTCTCGCGCTCTCTCTCTCGCGCGCTCTCTATCGCGCTCTCTCCCTCGCGCGCGCTCTCCCTCGCGCGCGCGCGCTCTCCCTCGCGCGTGCGCTCTCCCTCGCGCGCGCTCTTGCGCTCTCCCTCCCTCTCGCTCTTGCGCTCTCTCTCCCTCTCGCTCTTGCGCTCTCTCTCCCTCTCGCGCTCGCTCTCTCTCCCTCTCGCGCGCGCTCTCTCTCCCTCTCGCGCGCGCTCTCTCTCCCTCTCGCGCGCGCTCTCTCTCCCCCTCGCGCGCTCTCTCTCCCCCTCGCGCGCTCTCTCTCCCCCTCGCGCGCGCTCTCCCTCGCGCGCGCGCTCTCCCTCGCGCGCGCGCGCGCTCTCCCTCGCGCGCGCGCGCTCTCCCTCGCGAGCGCGCGCTCTCCCTCGCGCGCGCTCTTGCGCTCTCCCTCCCTCTCGCTCTTGCGCTCTCGCTCCCTCTCGCTCTTGCGCTCTCGCTCCCTCTCGCTCTTGCGCTCTCTCTCCCTCTCGCGCGCGCTCTCTCTCCCTCTCGCGCGCGCTCTCTCTCCCTCTCGCGCGCGCTCTCTCTCCCTCTCGCGCGCGCTCTCTCTCCCTCTCGCGCGCACGAGCCCTCGCTCTTGCGCTCTCTCTTGTTTGTGCTCTGTCTCGCGCGCTCTCTCTCGTTTGCGCTCTGTCTCGCTCTTGCGCTCTCCTTTGCGCGCGCTCTCCCACGCGCGCGCTCTCCCTCGCGCGCGCGCGCTCACCCTCGCGCGCACGAGCCCTCGCGCGCACGAGCCCTCGCGCGC